>NW_010543911.1:3132-9561 GCF_000687285.1 Phaethon lepturus | reverse complement strand
CTGAACCGTTATAATAAAATTTCGGTGCAAAACCACAATAACACTACTAATCACTTCCAGGGTGTCCTGAATTATTTGTTCCAGATAGATGCCTCCCCGGATCAGACTAATTCTTGATTCTCTGCTCCATTCACAGGAGTAGTTATGCCCTTCATAAGCACATGGTTAAGGCAGAAATAATAACAACTAATTTTCTGAAAGAATCCAGCATATGTCCCTTCCCCAAATTTACATTTTCCTCTCAGGATGCACAAAAATTCTGAACAGTAAGGAATAGTCCTTAATACTTTTCAGATTTAGTATGTAGTGCTTTCCTTGCTGATTCTGTAATGACTTTGTTCTAGTTTCTTTCCCTTGATATCATATCAGAGAAAGGATTTCTATAATCTTCCCGGGAGATGTTACTGGCCAAGTGTAAGTACTAAGACAGAGAATATGTTATGAGATGAGCCAACATCAGTACTTTACTACTTTGCCCTTCTTTCTTTTATTAATTTCATCTTAAGATCCATTTTTCCAAGGTGTCTTCTAATCTGATTACCTTTCCCACATTTCTAGTAAAGCCCTACAAAACTCTCTCTCATTAAGTCTCTATGTAGTCATTTTCATTTTTTATTATGATGACGGCTTATTCCCTTTTCTACTCCTTTTTCTACCATCAGCTGTAGTCTAGGGTACAATTCCCAGTCATCTGTAAAGAAACCTGGATTGTGTTATTCAGTCCATCCCACAGCAGGGTCAATTTAAGATGGGCAGTCTTCAACAGCATTATGCTCTCAATGTACGAACTTCCAAACCAAAATTGCCCGAATCATTGCAAATTGTTCTCACATCAGCCTCCATCTGCATTTTCTTTCACTCATTTAACCTGGAGAACATTATTGGAAGTTCAACTTCACATGTCTTGCTGGTTCCATACTTTATGCCTTGGAGAAATTAATGTGCATTATTCTGTGTCTGGATGTGTGAAAATCTCTAAAAAGTTTTCTACTAATATATTAGTTATTTCAGCTAAACTTTTGTTAGATTTCATTAACTCTTGGCTTTTTGCTTGTTAGTCACTTTATTATTGCTTCTATGTATGTTAAATATTGTTAGTTGATGTAAAATTAAAATGGTTTTATTTTCTTGCTTTAGTCCTTCCAACAATGTAACTAAACAAACTTGCATAACACCGAACTTTTTTTTCTTTTCTTTTAAAATCCCGTCTCCCAAAACCTTTCAGAATCTCATTGGTATAACTCAAATACATAATATATAATAAAAGTTTCCCTTATACAGTTTTTTATATTTTTTCTAGTTTAATTTGTAAGTCATAGATGAGAAGCTTCAGGTAGCAATCAGGTAGGTAAAAGTTGGAAAGGAGACAAAGAAAACTACAGAATACTGTGGTGATAAACATTAATAACATAATGAACAGGAAGGAAGAGTGGGTGACAACTAGTACACCACTATGGCAGATATTTCCTGTATAAAATGACCAGTGACAACCTAATTATCAGGTTTATGCTTATTTCTTTTTATTCATAGATATCATCTGTACTGGGAAGAACAAAGTTCCAATTATGGAGTCTATGTAATTATTTAAAATATTTCTGTAAAGCTCCTCTAATACTATTGCTTTTTTAATAGCTTGAAAATGTATTGTTCAGTTTTTCAAAAGGCAGCAAATGTTGATATTGCACTTCTCCCTTCCATCCCTACATTATACCCTCTGTGTAGATTTCTTTCAAAACTCTTGTAGTCAAATCCTACCTGATATCCTGGTATGTCTTCACTCTCTTTCAATATTTTGTTTTCTATTACTCACAGACAGTATGTCTAGAAAGTTACTCGAGCAAGTGAAAAGAAATCAAATTGGGATTTGTTCCACTCCTTTTCATATCTTGCCAATAGTTACTGTTACTCAAAATACATTAAATTCAGCCCTACAAAGTGTTATTTCTGGGAATCTTCTTACTTGTCATTTCTAGAAAAACTGAATGTGGATTTCTTTTGAGTGGCCTCTGATGGAAAGGCTTGCTTCCTTTTGGAATAAAGTAAGGATGGTTTAGTTCAATTTCTGATATTTTATTTCTTTATTTTGGAAATCAGTTTCAAATAATTATGAATAACTCATTATTAGAGAATAATTAATTATGAATAATGAATTATAAATAACTAATATTCATATTTAACTGTAGCATCTCTTCTGTTGAGTAACTGAAGCTATGTGAACTTTTAGCTTTGAAGTGGAATTACTGGAATAATTTCTTCTAAAATATTGATGTGTACACACTAGTCAAAATTTCACTGTTGCAGTAAAACTAGTTAATTATGGTGTAAAAGTTGCCAAAGAACTTACATAACTACCAGACTAATATGTCCTTTCTCATCAAAGTGTAATCATTCACCAGGAATAGGAATAGGTGTTCCAAGTCAAGTTTAACAGAGCTTTGAGCAACATGATCTAGTGAAAGTTGTCTCTGCCCATGGCAGAGTTGGACTAGACTACCTATAAACGTCCCTTCCAGCCCAAACCATTCTGTGATTCTATGGTTAAAGCACTTCCACTTTATATGAAAGAGTACAGAGGACAATTGAAAAAATTATCATGAAACTTCCTTTCAAGCTATATAGAAATGTAAAAATATAGAAACTGAACACCACTCAGCTGAACACCAATAATACTTATAAATATGTTTCAGATTTTGTAACTACAAAAGCTGTGAGATTAAAAATTGATGTTCCCAAAGTCATCTTAATCTTTGTTGCAAATATATAACCAAATTATCTCTTTCATAAGCACAATATTTAACACAAAATGCTGGCTGACATAAAAAAGATTGAAAATTAGATTAAATAAGCCATTATGTCAGTTATTAATTCCTTCAGCAAAAATACTGTATGAAGTGGAGTTCTATGATCATGGTCTAAGGCATCCTCAGAATCACTTGTATGTCATCATTCGGCTTTTTCTTCACTGTCTTCAATTTCTGAATTTTTCATCAGACTGAGAGGTGTTGGTCAGATCTCTGTAAGAATCAATGATAACAAACTAGATTCACAAGGGTGACACTTGAGGGAGAAGCGACCTACCTATGCTCTGTGATAATGTGTTGACACTTGCTGGATGACTAAACTGTGTGCTTCTGTATTTGTTGACACAATTACAGTTTTCAAAATATAGCTAAGGAATTTAAGAAGCTCATTTGAAAGAAGGAGGAAATTTTGTGGTAAAGGGAATTTATATTATCAGTCCTCTATGGTACGATGTTTTTAAGGGAGCCAAAGAAAGAAGTTTGCTTACTGAAGAGAGCCTAGCAAGAACAGGAAAGTGCAAATAATGAAGACTAATTGTGTTACTTAAAAAGCAGGTGACTTAAAAACAGAATGAATAACACAGAGGAACAACTGCACAGAGAAAAAAACCCACACGTGTTCTTTAAGGCAGCACTAATCACACAGAGCCTGTAAGGTCACTTGAGTCAAAGGCACAAAGAAACATCCCACAACCTGCCTGGTAAATTCAAGCAAGTCAGACTTCTCACACAGCAAAAAGACAGAAATCACAGTGTGTCAAAAACAAAGTGGCAAGTTGGGTCAAGAGACTAAAGAGACAAATAATAATGGAGAAATATAAGTGAACAGTATTATGCAAGAGTTTGAAAACATGCAATTGAATAATTTAATTTTAAGTATATGATTACAGGCAAAGAAATATTATATAGTCAGAAACCACAGTTTATGAGTAAGGGCAAAATGACTAAATTATACACCTTATTTCCTCTTCTGTTGCTTTTTGTACTGGATTCACTGTATTAGTCTTCACTCTGTGGAAGTGCAAGCTTCTTTTCAGGATCTACACCAGTGTAAACAGCGTATACCAGAGAGACAGGTTTATCTAGCTGCTAATATAGTTTACAGACCCATATTTATAAATGTAAATCTGTCTATGTATGTCTTGATAACTGTATATTAGTGTATACAACTAAAGTGAAAAAGTGCAAAATACAAAATACAACTGCAATCAAATATCATTTGCATAGCATAACAGAAAGGCTATCAAGATCGAACTCTATATGGAATGGGAAATAAAAGGTTCTGGATTCTGTATTACTCTTTCAGTACTCTGTAAAAAAAGATTTCTTTTAGAAAGCTTAAAGCAGACTCACCATCTTACTAACTATAACCTACAAAACACCAGTACCTAATTTGTAATCAGAATGAATATTGGAAAAACTGTTAAGAGTTTCATGTCAGATCCAGCAAGCCAGGGTGGTGCAGTCCATGTGCCCAAGTTCAACCTGTACGAAGACTGAAGATCAGCTCCCAGAAGGCATATGCACACAAAGAACACATACACACTACATGTATACATATATATACAGAGCCAGACACATGGATCACCTAGAGACATTCAGAGCACTCACAGGAACACAGACAGCAACCACAGCCTCATCCTGCTCCTCTCTCTCACTTAACAAGATAGGTGCCCATGAATGACAATATCCATACATGTATATAGGAATAGGTACCCTCCAACAGCCTAGTTCAAACTCACAGCCTGTCAAGCAGCTGCATCTGGGTCCCAGTGTCCCCAGCTGCTTACACAGGCACACACAGTCCCCAAGGCTACAGCCCCACTACAGCTTCTGGTATAAGCATTGCACACACACATACACACACAGAGTTGACAAGGACTCCCCTGTCCTGCATATCTGGACACTGGGGCTGAAGGTCTCCTGGGAAATCCCTGGAAGGTGCCTGGGAAACACATCCTTACCTACCTGTGACTTTTGTACCCTGCTACTCTGGTCTTGTGCAGGTGGGTCTTGTGATGGGCTGATGGGACCTGTAATGAGCCTAGGGGTAGCTGGTCCAGGGTATTTTTTGGACTCCACCTCCTTCCATTGTCTCTATACTCTTTGGTGCATGGACAGATGAGTTTTTATCATGTAACTTAAGAAAACCCATGATGCTAAAGAAAATAAGGAACCTTAAAATTGCTATCCATCACAATTAAAATATTTTTTCTGCAATGATGTATAGGAAATTTACAATTTTCTTTGTTAACATAGAATTGCATTTTGCTAACCTGAGCCCTGTATTTGAAATTGTGAAAGGATAAACAGTAACATATAGAAATAAAAGTAAGTGTTGCAGCTATAGGCAAAAGCATTATCCACCTTAGGTCAAACTGACACCATCTTCAATAAGGCAATAAGCCTGTTTTTTAGTGACCTTGTTTTTCTTCCACTGATATCAATAGCAAACACTCCATTAATTTCTACTGCCCCACATTGAGAATACACTAAATAATCTTCTCCTGTTTAGCAATTTTTTTTCATACATGTGTTAACACTTGACAGTTTGGTAAATCTGTGCAATGTAGTGTGACATTTTGATTTTTTACAATTGAAGAAAGATATAAAGTAACTTATTTTCCTATGCAAATTGGTATTAATCTCCTCTGATAAAAGTGTAAACCTAAAGGAATGTTAAAAGAATGTAGATATTAGTGATTCTTTTCTTAAAAAAAAATAAAATGTTTCCATAAATTTGCAATTTTTTAGAAGCATTGGCTGAAAATTTAAATAGCAGGCATGGTGAAATGTGCATAGACAGAGTGAGATGAGCAAGATATCCCAAGGAAATCTCCTGATGGCAGTGTCAAAGAGGAAGAACAAAACACAAAAAATCTCCAATATCCATTACTTATTTAAACCAATTTTCCTTTCCACAGCCAGGCTGAGTTTCCCTCTATCATAAAAGACACGGACAGCAGATCAGTAGACGGGTCTTATTTGAGGTCATCCTTTTCAGGATATGTTCATGGACTAATTACAAGCTGGTATAGAGATGAAAGCGTGTATAAATATATCCTTCTTACATATAAGGTTATACACCTGTGGGCTTAGTTGGTACTTAACAGAGACAAGAGGGTATTGTTTTTCCCTATACCTGACTGTCAGAAAAAAATAACTTTTCAAGTTGTTCTCAGGAATTGTAATTCCTGAGAATTGTACTGTTCTCAGTAAGTTGTAATTGAACTGAAATAATTTATCAATTTAAGTAAAAAATCCACTGAGTAATTTTTCAGGAGTATTGTTCATCAGAATTACTGAATAGGTCACCCAATATTTTACAGGTCAGAATACATGCAATTTCAAGTTCATTTCCTGAAATATGAAGTTCAAGTTAGCCTTTCACATAGTTCAAGGATAATTAGCTTCATGTTATGTATATACTTGAAAAGAGAACCTTCCCATACAGCAGCAAAGATACGTGCTTTGCCATAAGTAGGATGGAAGAGGACCATTGCAAACAGTTTGTTGGTTTGGGGTTTTTTCCCCTCTGATCAACAGAGGTGAAAAAGGCTGTGTGAGCAGATTTATCCCTTTAGACAACAAAGCGGCATATACAAATATAATTTTTAACTTGGCAAAT
>NW_010543911.1:0-3101 GCF_000687285.1 Phaethon lepturus | reverse complement strand
CTGCTGATGCTATTGAAGAGTCTTAACAAACTGAATAATGAGTCATGATCTTATTTAACTTGCTGAAAATGGAAGAGCTTTAGCTGGTACTGGACAGTATTTTCATCAAGAAGGCTGAACTCTCAGATATTTACTCATATCGGCGATGCTATCCATATGACTAACTTGCAAGAAGTCAATAGGAGTAATTATGTAGTCATTACCAGCAAATACCACTTTCACAATCTGGAAAACAGAAACAATTGAGTGTTCTAAAATATCTGTCCTCTGTTTTTTAATGTTAAACTAAGACTCTTCTTCAAACATTAATTTAATCAGAAAGGATAAGAATGTGTTATACATTTTTTTCTTTGAAAAACAAACTTTTTTTTTAACTGTAGGCATTAAACCCTCAGATCTTCAAGTAACATTTGCTGATTGGTCAAAGACTTGACCTGCAAGCAAAATACTGTGGGAAAAGTGGCTATCAATTTAGTATTCCTTTTAATATTCATTTTCCAGTAGACATCATTACAATAGCATTTTGTAAATGTTCTTTGAAGTGTTGAGATCATAACTGTAAAAGATGTGCACTTAAGTCACATGCAAAAACTAGAAATTCTAACCAGTAGAAATTCTAACCAGTAGAAATGAACCAGTGTAGGATATAAGTAGACCTAAATGGCAATTAGTTGTGCACTCACACATACACATGCACACATGTGAGACTGAATAGTACAATTCAGTCTCTCACAACACATACACAAAAAATAAAACAGCCCTTTGTGTTCAAGGGATAAACTAATACAAAATGTCACTTTGCTGGCAGACAGATTTTTGAAGACTCATATTTTAAACCACCTTCCCTGATCATATATATTTAAAAAATGGTGACAATATAACATTGGAACATACTGGTATGGGTGTTGAGCCTTGTGACAGAATGTAAAATAATAGAGACATGTTTTAATTTTTTTCATATTTGCTATAGAAGGATAGTAGTCTTTCCACTGCCCAGAAGTCTCCAGGTCTTGCCTTATGCCATTCCTGAAACAGTTGAGAACTATATCTTGAAAGACAGTAGGTTATAGCTCTCTAATCCTTGGAGCGCCTTTCAAAGAAGTTGTTATGTAAAGGAAAAAAAAAATTCTCTCAAGGGAAAAAAATGCTTCTGGTTCTTATAGCATGAGCTATATAATATACTGGGAAGTAAAACAGTTTTAATGTATACCTGCATATATGGTGGGATGTAAAGGGAAAATGTGAATCGTAATGCCTCCAAAGCACATAAATCCCAGGACAGCCTTTAAAAATACAGAGAGAGGGCAGAAACTATTGGAAAGAACCAAGGCATCTCACTGCACCGTGTAAAAACATATGTAGCAATAGCAGAAAGTCTCATTGAAATAGTTTTGCATAAATATTTTATGTCTAAAATGGTTCCAGTTCTGGATTATGCTCCTATCACTATTAACTAAGATCTGTAAAGTAGTAAATAGCCATTTGTTCTAGCTGCCAAAATATTCTAGTGTTTTCCCATTTGGTATGTATGGTCCTGAGCTAGTATCCATGCGGTAACTTGCCAGTAAAGGTCTGCCTGCACAGAATTTTAGGACAAAATCCCACTGAAATCAAAGGGATCAGTTATTAATCTTGACCTACCCAGTACTTTTTTTTCTTGCTCAGTTCATCAATAACTTGATCACTAGTAAACTAACCCCAAAAGAAGCATTCATATCAGGAGAGATGAGGAAAAGTCAAATAGCAAATGAAATGCTTTCAACTATTATAGAATTTAAAATTTGATTTCAAATCCAAAATCAACATTTCTATTCTAATTTCCAGTTGTAACAGCTTTTTCTTTTACTTAGAATTATACATGTATGTGATTCCGGTGGGGCCGGCTAATTTTCAACCTATGTAATTTCTCAAGCTTATTTTAAGTGAATCATAAAGTCTGTGAAGATAGATTATTTTAAGGGAATCAAAATGGTCTATCTGTTTTTTCAGAACATAAATGTAGATTAACAATTTTTTCCAAAGGTGTAAATTATGAAATACAAGAAGAGAAACGGTGCCTCATCTTTTGAAAACTGTATAGGGGATTATAGTGATTAGCCTGAGTTGAAACCTCTATAAAAGGTTTATGATAATCCATCCCAAACAGAATTGGAGAAGTCTAAAGTTATAATATTTTATACTTATGCCTATTTCACTAAAAGGCACATTCATTTAACATCAACTAATTTAACTGAACACTGTCTATTTAAAAGTCATATGAGGCTAATTCTCCTCCAGGTTACATTGCTTTAAGTCTGAATAATGTCATTCAAGTTAATGGACCTAATCATGTTAGTGATTATTTTTTATATGTACAAGTTTTCCAGAATTTGTCTTTGACAATTTAAAAAATTGTCTTATTTTTTAAAGCAGATATATATGTTATTTATTTTTTAATGATTCTGCGGTAATCTGATCTCAGTGCCAGGGAAGGTTATGGAGTAGATCATCCTGAATGTCATCACAAGATGTGTACAGGACAGCCAGGTGATCAGGCCCAGTCAGCATGGGTTTATGAAAAACAGGTTCTGCTTGACTAAGCTGATCTCTTTCTGTGACAAGGTGACGCATTTAGTGGAAGAGAGAAAGGCTGTGGATGTTGTTTGCCTGGACTTTAGTACAGCCTTTTACACCATATCCCACAACATTGTCCTGGAGAAACTGGTTGCCCATGGCTTGGTCAGACATACTCTTCACTGGGTAAAAAACTGGCTGGCTGGCCAGACCTAAAGAGTTGCGGTGAATGGAGTTAAACCCAGTTGGCAGCCAGTCTGAAGTGGTATTCCCCAGGGCTCAGTATTGGGGCCAGTTCTTTCTAATTCCTTTATCAATGATCTAGATGAGGTGACTGAGTACACTCTCAGTAAGTTTGCAGATGACATCTAATTAGACAAGAGTGTTGATCTGCATGAGGGTAGGAAGGCTCTGCAGAGGGATGTGGACAGGCTGCATCAACGAGCCAAGGCCAACCATATGAGATTCAATAAGGTTAGGTGTCAGGTCCTGCACTGAGGTCACAACAATGTCATGTAATCATAGAATTGCAGAATCACTAAGGTTGG
>NW_010543910.1:37466-89669 GCF_000687285.1 Phaethon lepturus | reverse complement strand
CGATCCAGCCTGTCCAGATCCCTCTGCAATCCATGGCTGTTCTGCAGTTAAATCTAGTTATGTTTTCTAAATGCAGCATATTAACTGTATCACATTTTCTAAATAACCCAGTCTGGATTGTTGCAAAATATTACTCACCTTTATGGAGAATTAATTTATTTTGTTTCCTTTCTTAACTGCTGGCTTATTTTTTTTCATCCATTAATCCATTATTGCTGCATGTCTGAGTGGTATAACCTGCTTTAGCACAGGACCTGAAGCCCTTTCTGGATAAAACTGAATTTTGTTATAATGATAATTAACAGTAATATTTTTCTTCTGAAAATAAATAAGAAGCTAATTTAAAAATTATCAGTTAATATTTTACCAAGATTCTAGCAATAGTTCTATAGAGTTCAATTGCTTCCATAATTTATTGAAACACAAAACTTTTCAGATATATGGAGCTCTATGTCTGTGTTGTGTGAGCTGATATAATTAGCTGAAGATCGCTTTGTTTTCATATCTCAAACATAATAATAGATCTCATTGTGAGAATTGTAATTGTAATAAGGCTTGCATATGGTTGGTAGCAGTAATAGGAGAAAAAAAAAGAAGAGACATAAAAACTTTGCAGACCATTATGACCTCTTATGAGGCTTTTTCCTTGTCAAATAGCAAAGTTATATAGAAAGACAGAAGTCGGAGAAGGACAGGAGGTAACACAATTCAGTTTTAATGGAAACTTTCTCAGGTTGATAGTAGTACACATGTAGGTCAAATCTACTTTGACACCAGAACAGTGTCAGGGAAAAATCTGTGAAGGGCTGCAAGTATCTTTTTCATCACACTAAAGTATATGCTTATAGTGGGTTCAGTATGGTTTTGATCAAAACCATCTACTTCACTAGATGAAAGTTGAGAACCTTGATGTATCAAGGAAACTTCAGAAGATACCTACATACTTATAATATAATAATCTTCTAATAATATCCAGAATTAACATGCAGAGGAGTCCCTCAGTACCTCAGTTTTGATTTTGAGAGTATGCTGTAGGACTGTGAGACTGCAGGTAATTGAAATATAGAAAGGACTTCTAGAATAGTTAAAAGGAAATGATAAAGTAGAAATATGGCTTATGGCTATAAAAAGGAAATATGACAGAAATATGAGGAAATATGTGTGAATTGCAAATTAGGTTGGAAAAGTAGAAATAAAATATTTATAACAAGTACTGAAATGTAGAAAAATAAATTATTATTTGATGTATGTTGTTATTACAGTAGGCATATATCTAATGCCTTCAGAGACGAATAGGAATTTATGTATGAATGGGAAAGAAGATCTTGGATTTGACACATTCAGTTGGTGGATTGTCATTCAGGACAGATGGGATTTGGGGAATGAAGTGGCACAAGAGGAAGGGAAGCACTTAATCACTTTAAGCTGGTTTACGCAGACAAATTATGTGACCACAGTATTTGATGTTGTAGTAAAAAGTTAAACCTTTAAGTAGATATGCCAGACTCTCAGTACCCTGAACACTGAATGAACCAGAATTCATTTTTCATCATCTGTCAGTAACAAAAATGCATTATACTGATAGAAATTGTTTCCTCGGTAATTATTACATTACTATGTACCCCAAAATATACTGAATGAATAAGGTTTCTAATAAGCTTATTTAGATCTCAAGGAAGCACTTAATGTCCAGACTTGTCTGTATGAGGGCTCTGATTGAAAGATAATATTATTGCAGGAGTCTAAGGAACTTGGCAGCAGACCAAACTGTCAGAACATTACTCCTGAGGTACAACTATAGAGCTGATTACAAGCATATATATGCATGCTCCAAGCTGCCTATGAACTGGAAATTCTACAGGCAGGCTAACGTGGTGAGACTAAATAAATAAATAAATTACTTATCCAGGACATTGCGCAAATATATTTATAACTTCCAGTAAGGGTATAATGCATCCAGCCAGCTCAGGTTACAAGCGGCCTGTACTTACATCAGCCTGCAGGTGACTATGTAGATTGTTGGAGTATTACATTGACCTAAGGATAATAACAGTTTGTTTGGGGGGGGGGGGGGGGAAAGCATTTATTTCTGGCACATGAAAAATAACATGCCAAGGAACAAAATGAGTGGTCTCAGGAATGTATGTAAAGAGAAAGAAGCCTTGATAAAAGGAGTTTTTCTGAAAAGAAAAGACCCAAAAGCAGACAAACATGGTTTAGGTTCTACCGGCAACTAAGCACCACGCAGCCGCTCGCTCAGCTGGACTGTCCTTGGCTGCTCAGCAGCAACCCAAAACATCAGCACACTATCAACAGCTTCTCATCCCAAATCCAAAACACAGTCCCGCACCAGCCTCTGCGAAGAAAACCAGCTCCATCCTGGCTGAAACCAGGACACAGACAAACATGCAAACAGTTCTAATAGCCCAGGAAAATGTCTTCAATTCCTTACAGCCATTCCACTGAAAAATACTCAACAAGGCTGCTCTATAGACAGAGACATAGGAGGAGCCAGCATATATTTAGGCAGGAGAAAAGGAAGGGGGCAAAAAAACCAGCAAAATGACACTCTTTTGATATTTAGATCGAGGAAAATGATCCTCTACCTCGAGAGTCAATCTTTATATAATCCATGCTTTCTGAATGCCTCTCCTTCTGTATTCAACTTTTTATTTTTTCTTTTTTCATCATAACATCAGTTTTAAAAGAAGACAGATTTTAATCGTTTCCTCTCCTTCTGGGCTGTAATCTATTTAATTCTAAATAGATTAGATAATAATTCTAAATGTAATCTGTTAAATTCTAGATTTAATTCTACTCTCTTCTAAATAGGGCTTATGTTTCTGAGCTGATTCTCTACTACTCTGAACTATTCCTTTGCAGAACACAACCAGCAGCTTCCTAAAGTTAGTGAAGAGATTATTTGCTCCATTTTGGTACAGGGCAGTATTGATCCAGTGACTGATTTTAACTTCCAGATTGAATCTGGCTTTCAGGTTAAATCTTTGACACCAAGATTAAGTTATTGGATATTTGTGACAATGTAAGAATAAATATTTTTAGGAAAAACTGCCAATATCTCCATTATATTCCCAATCATATTCACATTCCCTGTTGAAGAACTGTGCAGAGTCCAAAGATGTATTTTAAAGTATTTCTAGTTTTGAAGGGTCTGAATTGCACAAGAATAGGCAAATCCACATGGCCTATATAAGGGTCAAAGCCCAGTGGAAAATTACCCCATTACTAGTAAGATGAGATAACTCTTAAATCAAACCAGACCAGCTTGTTTGGAAAACACACACTAAACATTCTGAAGGTTTTGATGCAGAAACTGGATATGAATTGGGTTCAGATTTTGCAGCAAAATTCTAACTCTTAAAAGCTGAGCTAAGCCTGACACTCACATACCTTCAGGGTTTGGCAGTTTTGAAACTGCACATTTAAATTACAGCATTCAGACCCATCTCTATTTTTAAGATATAGCTACTCGCAGGAGGGAAAGGTGAATCATAAAGGAGCTCCAGCATTCCCATTTTCTTTTTTTGCCTTAAAGCACCTGCTTGTGATTTATTTCTGCCGGGAAACAAAATTCTATTGTTGGAGATAAGGGTCAGGTTGCAAAGCACTAAAGGATTTAAGTTCGATGAAAAGAGTATTTGGCTCCAAATACTCATCCTATAATGGTGATACTGCAGGCCAAAAATATCTTGCTTTGCCCTGGAACAGTATTTGCATTAGATGCTAGAAGATGAGAACGTTCGGATTTCAATTTGTAAAGCCTTCAGAGTAGGAGGAACACTTATTACATTTTTAGGAAACATTGCAGGCATCTGACTTTTCCCAAAAAATGAAGAGATGTACCTCTATTGTGAGCCATGTAATACATGGCAGAACTGCACTTTGTTTTCTCTGAAGCCCATCTGAAACCACTACCAAGTGGCTTTTTTATTTTTATCTGGTCTTGAGGAAAATTTTTTACGCAACTTTCAGTACAAGCCCATAAACTGCATGGTGAGATTATACAAGAACGTCACAACATACATCATACTTTCAAAACTTATGTGAATGAATGGGAAGATCTTGAGTCTACATTTAGGTAGAAAGTAGCAGAAAGAATAAATACACAAATCCTCACAGGGAGGTACTGTTTGAGTCCATGGCAGTCACAGTTTGAAACAAAGATTTACTCAGAGGAAAAGTTAACAGATTCCCACCAGTAACATCTTGGACCTCGCTACTATTTGTAGATCTATTTTTAAAGCAGGTATGCAGTCAAAGCTATGAAAAAAAAAATAGATTTAAATCATTTCTGCTCTGCAATCCATTTCAAAGCTTATTCATAGCAGACTCCTATAAGCTAGGAATAATTTCACCTACAGGAAGCAACTCAAGAAAAAACACTATATCACCCATGAAAATATGGCCTCCAGCCTTCAGCCTACATTGTGAATTTAAATTCCGGTCTTCATTGTAGCTAACGATGAGTTTACATTTCACAGTGTCTAACAGATTTAAATTCAACCAAGACACAAACATAAAAAGCCATTATTTTATCTCTAGAAAAATATGATATGTATATAGCTCTTGTATTTGAATTAAAAGTATGTAATAATGTGGCTTTGCTCCAGGTCCAGAAAGTACAGAAGTGTGTATGTGTGTATGAAGATTAAAAAGTGTAGCTAGAAATGCATAAGAATTCAGAATGAGTAATGTAAATTCCAGAAGGAAGAGTGGCAAAAATTGACATATATTCTATAAAAGAAACAAAATTATATGTGGTAAGAACCATCTCCTAAAAAGAGAATGAAGCAAAAAACCTCTATATGCAGGCAGAAATCATTGCATCTCGAGAATGTATAACTGCTTTGAGATTCAAAATGCAAATATATTTATACTTCATGTGTACTGATGAAAGGACAAAGAACCTATGTGGTAATGTTCTACCAAAACAAAAAGATTATACAGATGAAGCTTTTTATAAACAAAAAGAATCATCTAATGCACAAGGCCTGGTGACAGCATTTTGGAATGTTTGGAGACCTCTTGTGTCTTTTAACTACAGAGGCAGACATCTGTTAGGAAGAAAAAAAAAGAAAGATCAAGATGTAGACTGTAGAAAAGATTTATAGATTATAAGGATGACAGTGTTGAAAATGTAACATAAGGAGTGTTGCTGATCAGTGGGGAGGAACTGAGAACATGAAGGTGGAAGGAAATCTGGGAAAGGGTTACCACCATGTAGAGAGAACATCTCCTGTTTGAAAGTTACAGGGAAAGACAACAGAAAACAAAATCCAATTGACTTCCAGAGGTCAATTTTAAAACCTCAGAAAATTCATAAGATTCACAGGAGTTCTCAGAAAAAGAGTTAGAAAGGATTTTGGATCACAAGCTGAAGACCATCATGTGATACAAGAAAGTCAGATATGAAGCTAGAATGTGTAAAAAGAAGTAGCGCCTGCAGATCTTCTGCTCTATTCAACACTGGCAAAGTCCTTTCTCAAGAGCTTACTACCATTGCTCAGTAACAGCTAGATAGAATCCAGAGCCATGAGATTGATTAGTTGTCCAGAAGCATGACCTCTGAGGGAAGACAGAAAATGATGGTGCTGTTTAGCTTGAATTAAAAAATATCAAAGGAATATGATATCAGTCTTGAGGCCTTGAGAAACAGCCTGCTGAAAAACAAGGGATGCTTTCTATTAGTTTAAAAAAAAAAAAAAAAGAAAACCAACACTTTTTAATGGAAAGAATGGTGAAAGACTGAGATAGTTTGACTGTAGAGAATGGAGAATTTCCTTAATTTTCTTCTAGAGAACAAATTATACCAACATCTGTTGAAGATGAGCTGGTTGATCCGGATTTGGTTTTGAACTTAATGATCACAGCAAGGAATGAGCCCTAGAGAAGATCAGATATTTTCTTTTTATCTCTAGTCACAAGCCAACTAATGTAAATTCAATAAAATTTGTTCTTTCTAACCTTAGAAGTAATGTCCTACTCTTTGCAGCTGTCACTATTATAGGAAGACACGCTTCTCATAAATTTCTGCATGTTTAAAAGAAGAATTCTCTGTATTAATTTTATTTTAAATGTCACACATAGCTGTATTATTCACATAAATAATTTTAAATGTTTCATATTATTTATTACTGCATTTTAATACTTTATGACTAACTAACCTTTTGGTCTTTTTTGAGCTTTTATTTATCGGAAGAATCAGTCACTAAAGGAATCCTACCTCACACTTGAATTTATACTAGAAATTATAAAAAGATTATTTCCATAAAAACCAAAAATATTTTCATGGGAGACTCATTTAAAGTTGATAACTAAGACCTTATAAACCTTACAGAAAATGTCAAATTAGTAGATTATATGAAGTTTTAGTGTAAAACACTTAGCAAGTCTAGATGAAGGTTGCAGGCAATTTAACAAGGTCAGTCAGATTTCAGTAATGTCTGGAAGGTGCCAGTATAGCAATATACTGTTGTTGTTCTACGTGATAAGAGTCAGCATTCTGGCAGAAATTTACACCAGAATAATTCTTACTAACATATGTTAGAGAAAGTCCTCTTCATTGTAGTTTTATTTATACTCTTCAAGGATTTTTTTTAGCTATAGTGCAGTGTTTAGTGTGAAAAAAAAGGTGGGTAGCATGGCCAAAAAAAAAGAGATCGGTATATGCATTTGTCCCTAGCTCTCCATTTGTATCCCTAACTAACCACTCATGAAACCTATCAATAACAAAACTCTCATTTTGACTCTTGCATAGAAGTGTTCATGTTCAAGTTAAGTTTAAGCTCTAAGAAAAAGAGCTTTTTCTCTTCTACAAAGTAAAAGAAAAACAATAGCAAATAATTTTATGCCTTTCTTAAGATTTTTCTTTTCATTAAATAGAGGAACACTGAAGTCTCTCTCTAAATCCTGAGCAAGTCATAGCACAATAGGGCATTATGAGAGAGGTGGAATATTGCTCTGCTATAGAAGGAAGGGCATGCACACCCAACCAAGGTCCAGCACGCAGTGTTTGTACAGCCCTAGAACCAGCACCTACTTTCTTGGATTCCTCTGCTGCCTTTCAGCATGTGCTTTCAGAGACAGACAAGCCATTTGCCAGCCCTACTGTCTGCACTTCGCATACGCTTAACACCTCTCCTCTGGCTTGTTCCAGGGAAGTCTTTCAGAGTTCTCATCCCTTCTAGACCATTTCTGTCAACCCGTGACTAGTCAACAGCTTTATTTCTTTACCGCATAAAAACTTTTTTTTCTTGGGAGACCTGTCATTAAGATGAGCACAAGTCCTTCAGATAGAGTAGAACTTCATTATGTACTACCACTCCTATTCAAAATTCTTCCACCTACAAGCCAAACCAGTTTTTTTCCAGCAGGCACTTCTCCAGGGGCAAGCCTCCTTTTTCTGAGATCTGATCATCAGACAAGAATCTCAAGGTAAGTCTAAATAGTATATTGTATGTGGGTGCAAACAAGTTTTCCCCTTACTTAAAATATAATTTAGACACAATCTGGCGTGAATGGTCTTGAAACTGCTAATTGCATTGGTGTAGACCCTAGTCTGACTGCATTTGCCTCGACTCTCAACAGCTATGAGATACGGTGTTTATGCCTGGTCAGATATTTCTGGCTTAGAAACATATTCTCCATAGACCTTCTTCTCCTACTTTGTCCTCTGTTACAAGCAATCCCTGAAGCGTTTCAAATGGGCTTCCCAGATCAGAGCGAGCATCCTCAGCTCTGAGTTAGTCTCTTTAAGGAATTAATTCTTTCTTCCTCTTACCTCTTTCTTAGACTTTAATTCCTAAATTTGGGTGTCACCTGGTTATTTAGGTTCAGATAAATTGAACATGACAGGGGCAGTAATTTTATAGTCATAGGACTGATCTAAGGGCCCTTGACAGCCTAGCCTCTCCAAATGTATATCACCAGTCTCCGACAAGTTTCCAAGAATAGAACTAATGCATTTTTTAAAAGTTGTATTAAGCAGTTCCACTGTAGAAATGGGTGACTTTCCAGTTGTGAAACATCTATGAACAAATTATATTTCTCTTGTATTTAGTTGTTTGAATGTCAGTAAATAATTTGTGATGGTGATTTGATCATGATTACTTTTTTATGACTTCCTAGGATTTGAAATCCAAGTTTTTTGACGTACATCAGAAGCATGTTTGTTTTATTATTGCATAAGATTAATCCTTGGGATTTAGTTGCCTGTGCAAAACTTGTAATTAAAATGCCAAGATTCATTTTGCCATACTAATTTTCAAAACATTGTGATGGCAAACATACTTGTCAGTAAATTCATTCTATAGAAAATGTACTCAAAGCAAATATAAACCAGATGATGCTGCTTCTCCGTCCTTGCCAGCTCCCATCTCCTGGAACTAGTAGCTTGGAGCTTGAAATCAGTGTAAGGTTTGCCTTTTAATTGTATAGGAGAAAAAACAAGACCTGAATGAATAAAATAAATTGATGCTTGAGTTCAATTTTTTTTTTTTAAACAGCTATGAAATACATAGATTGTTAAAACCCATGGTTTGTCATTTTAGTTGCCTCATTGATTGGAGCAGTTTTAGAATCTTTAGAGCTACATTGCCCATCCTTTGGGTTTGAATTTGCAAGGCCAATAGCTAAGCATTCTGGCAGTAATCCTACAAAGCATTTAAATGTGTGCTTGAATTTTGGTCCTGTGAGTTGTACCACTGAAGCTAAAGCATACAATGAGGAACTTTGCAAGACTGGAGTATTAAATCATTCTTAGGATCTCAGGCCAGAGCTGAGACTGTATTGAGTCACTTGTTTTTTTCTTCTGTGTTAATTAGCATCCCCATTTATTAATTTTTAAATAATTTATCAAGGTCCTCTTCCTATTTTATATTTAAATTCCTTGGGGAAAATTTATCTTTTCACTTTTCTTCTCTGCTTTTCAATTAATCTACTTTCACTAGCATATACTTTATGCTTGATATATTTTTAAAAGTCATTCTCATTAGTTTCATTGACTGTCACTTCTAATTTACATTATTTTTTCTACAAGTGTCAATTCTTTTTTTTTATGTTATTATATCATATTGTACAATTGTGCATGTTACAGCATGCAATTAATATTATCTATATTTTCTTTGAGTGATCTCCTGTCAGGCCTTATTAACTATTTTTGTTTTATTTGAACTGATGTACAGAGTTTTGGAATATTCCATTCCAAACCAAGGAGATCAGTGCTTATCTAGGAATGCAGACTTTTTGGTCCCTGTTTGCATAAATGCTGTCGCAATCAAGTATACTGGTACAAACCATATGCTTTGCTGAGGTGGGCATTCCTAGGTATGATACTGAGCAAAGTTAGTGCCAAACTGCAGTGTTTTGAAACAAAGAGCAACACTACAAAGCACTTTAGTTTCACAGAGTTAATTAAAAAAATGGCATTAGAGTTGTATGAACAGAACACACAACAGATGTGCCTGGTTTTGATCGCATTTTGGCAAACTAAAACGTCCATGGTTAACCATGTTGACATTTTAAAATAACATTATACAGCTACCCTTTCATTTTAATGGAGAGAAAATGAAAATAATTTGGGTTTGGCCATAAAAAGGGACCTTTCTCTTGTACTTTATGTCCTGTCTACAGTTCGTCTTTTCACGGTGTACTTCCCATGCTTCTGTTTCAGAAGTTAGTTACTTTTGGTATATGTTTTCAATTTCACTTTTAAGTAAGATTCTGTGCAATGAGGGGAAGATGAGAAAGCTGCATGAATAAGCACACTTCACTACAAGAAGGGTTAGGATGAATGAGCTTAGCAAGGTAAAGCAACCAGAGACCTCTCCTTTCAGAAATCATCATAACGTAGTTGGTAGCCCACATTAAAACCCACATGTCAATGTTTCCTGATGGTATATGTTACATTCATGGATGAATTGAATGCGTACCATAAATTTTACTGATTTGATATATGAAGAACAATTGTTGTAAGACTTATCTTGTATTGATCCTGTCAACACTAATATCAGTAGTGGGTACAGTGGGATATCTTCCTACTAGCTGTTCCTACCTTGACAGCATCAGAATTCAGTTTTATGGTAACTGTTCTTTAGCAGATATCTTGTTTTTCATTGAAGTTATTAGATAGCAGGTTTGTAAAACATTTGAAACATATTTTGTGAGCATGCTATAAAAAGACTGCTAGAGCATAGGTCTAAGCACAAACGCACACGCAGAGTCATACACATACAAATGCCTTTCAGTTCTTCCAGGCAGCCTTATTCTTTTACAAATGCCAAAATGTCATTTAGCTCAAGTGGAGACTTTGCCCTTAAATCATCATCATTCTAAACCAATGTGATACCTAAAGCGTGATAGAAGTGACAGCAAATACTATAGGTTACACCACTTACTGTGTAGCTAGGAATAGTGCTTTTTCCTGTCCTTTTTCTGCACCACCTTCTGCAAAGCAAGTATGTTATGGTGGTCAAAGGTCTAGATGCAACAGCACATAAATCTTTCAAAGTACGTGGACATCATGCTAAGACAGAAGAAGCATTCCAAGATCAACAAAGCGAAAACACTGGCAGTAACCAAATGCTAGGTTCACTTGAAAAATTCCTTCCCCAATTTATGGTCAAAAGCATGAGGTGGGATTGGTAGTTACATCTGAAAGACCTTTCTCATTAAATATCTTTTAAAAAAATATTTATTTTCATATCAAGCAAACCTGTTTTACTGTTTTTGCTATTTTTATCTTAGCAGCATTACCAAATGAGGGACTACTTTTTAAATCTGTTTTTACACTTTCAGTGTGCAGCAGAGAAAAAGCAATAGATAAAGCATACTGTGCAGAAAGAGTATTTATCAACAAGTTTGTTTCCTGTGTTAGCTGTCAGGACTGTTTTCAGGCTTTTTATACTGCAATATTTTTTCTTCTCGCTGTCATTCTTGGTCTTGCCTGCCTGGTATATATTTAGATTTAAGATGAAAGCAAAAGACCAATTAGAGTTTCTGAATTTGAAGTTCTAATAAAAATACTCTTTTTTCTTTCTTCATGACAGCAAAGCTAAGAGTAACTCAAAACAGTTTAATTTTGGCAAAGCATTAATGTGAAAAATTAGTATAGATATTAAAAGGAACTTTTAGTACAAAACAAGGAAAGGATAAAAAAACCAGAAGACATTACTTACAGTGATAAGATGTCTGGAGACCAGAGGGATACTAAAGGGCAAGAAAGACTGAATCTAAAAGAAATAAATTCCTTTGCAAGGTTATAAGAATATAAGAACAGAAGTCTTTCCAAGTAAGGTTCTCTTCAGCGAAAGCTGAAAGGCTGGATTGGTAAGCATCATGACAGTTTCTTAATTGGATAATCTAGAGAAATATCTCTTAGAGTTGATTTGAAGAAATTGCAAAATAAGAAGGGTTTTCTTTTTTGTCTCTTCATCTGTTTCTGAACTTGGCAAGGTCTTTTGTTGATAGCTGGACATAGGAAATATATTTTTTCTGTAATTTTACCTTAAAAGTGGTAAAACAAAAGAATTGATTTCATGAGGACTGTCAAGTTCTGTGATGTTCCGTTCCCTAGACATGACAATCCTGGTGCTCAGTGTTCAGTATTCTGTTCTCAAAGTGCCTCAGCATCCAACTAAGAGGATGTGAACAACAGGTTTCTCCGGCGGCTGACCACACCGAATTTTCATGCAGAAGTAAAGCCTGCTTTGCTAATTTTAGCCAGACATGCCCTGGTATGTAGCAAGGCAATGAAAAGTGCTTAAACCTTAAAAGTCTTACGGTGAATTTATGATAGGTGTATTGCAGCAGTGACAAGAGTGTGATTTTTGAGTCTCTCCTGACTCACAAACAGTAAAAGAGCAAAGACTAGACTAGGGTTATGCCACAAGACTCACAGCAGAGCTGGGTTGTTACAAGGTTTGCCAGGTAATCTGAATTGTGGTTGTAATCTGAGCCCTGATACTGCTCCTTGGTGACAAAAAGGAGAGTATTAAGACCAGCACTGATAAATTACTCTGTGACCAGCTCAGTCCCATCTTGAAAATGAAGTGGTAGATCTAGCAGTAAATTACTGCCGTAAACCCTCTTCCCACAGTCCCTGTAAGGTACGTGGCAACTCTCTTGTGGTTCTTGACTGCAAAAACATCTGAGTCTTTGGCAAAAGATGTGTATTTCAGCCAACTGTTCAGCCAATAGCATACCTCATTATGCTTTAGTGTCTTGTCCTTTCCTGCAGAAAATATGCTGTCTTTCCTGTCATTAATACAGATCACATGTAGGCACACGTTTGCTAACGTGACCATTGGGGGTTTACAGTCATTGCAGTTAACTGATTTGAAATACACCTGCTTCCATTTTGTTGCTAAATTAAAAGGCTTGCTTCACTGCTAAACTGTCTTAAAGTTAAGAATATTAAGTTACAAAATTACTGTTGCATTCACCCTTCCTCTCACCGCTGCAGAATTTCCATTTAAAACTTCAGTAAAGCCTTATCTAAGTCATTTACCCTTTTGCATTGTGGTAATGCCAGGTTCAAATGTGCTGTATTTATCTGTGTAGTTTACTTCTAGAGAGAAAACCAGAACATTAATAAAGAGCAGGAATAAAAAGTTATAATAGGTCATAATCAAGACAACTAGTGGTAATATCAAATAGAAAGTTTTTAACAGCCTTGTGAGGAACTGATATTATAACTTCATTTTATTTCTCATATCTGATAAAAGAATTATGACTTTCAATAATTGGAGATACTAACATTTTTGTTTCATTTTGGTCTAATAGGCACCAAAATGCATTACATCAACATATCTCTGCTTCAACATTGTAGAAATATATGTGAGGATTCTTCTCACATTTTCATTTTTTTCATTAATTCAAAAGTATTTGAAAGTATTTTTATGGTAACTTTTTAAATACACACCATACACTTGCATATGATGGACTTTTTACATGGGTATTAGTGCCCTCTACAGGGTGCACAAATGCACTTATCTAAATATTTGTTTATAATTTATCAATGGCATGCTAATTTCTATACAGTAAAAATGCTATCGTAGAGCTATTTCAAAAATCTGGATAATAGTCCTGCTGCTTTGTGGCTTGCTTTTGCATAAATAAAACAATTTACTAAATTGCAATAATGCAGAAGTAATTATCACATAATCATAATAATTTTTCAGTATGCTGCAGTAATGGCAAAGTAGAGAACAGAAATAAATGCACATTTACATATGGCATAAAGAACTGGCCATTAAAACTTTTATAAGGCACCCTATGAATCAGTTTTAATGATAAGGGTAACTTAGATGACTTCTGATATAGTTAAAGTGAAATTTCCAAACAAGCTTTCCCAATTTAGATAAAATTCACGTGTCAACTGCTGACCAGATGCTGAAAGGCAAAAGCTTCAAGGTGCTTAGGTTGTGTGCATTGTTGCTCTAATCTCAGTCCAGTATCAATAGTTAACTAACCTCTAGAGATGCCAATTTCTCTTTTTTGGCTATGGGCAAAATATAAATAACCTGTACTCCTAACTTCAGCAACTAATGAGATGTCTAGACTTAATGGAGAAACTCCTGAGCTTTTGACTTTTCAAAATCAAACCATTTATTTATGGAGTATCTTAACTGAAGGGCAAATGCCCTTTTCTTTTATCAAAAGCTAATCATTAATCCTTTTGTTCTAAATCTTTTTGAAGCAAATTGGATAGACATTCCCAGTTAGGTTTTGTAGGTAAGCAGCAGTACATTACAGAATTTTCGCAGAAGTTCAAAATGGGGAATTATCACTGATTGCTCTTGAAACTAGGTGAGAAGCAATTTTCTTATTCTTACATTTTCCCCCCTTCAGATTCTAACATTTTTCCGTAGTATTCCGTACAAATACATGACACTTCGCTTTTGGTAAAAATCAAGATAAAATTATAAGGTAATTTAATTAGCCTTGAACTTAAAACCTTCATTTTGTACTTGGGATTTCCAGGTTCATGTCCCATTCTTTTACATCTCACGTGAGTTCCCTGGTTATGAAGCTATTTACTGTTGTTTGATAGTCTTCTCATTCATTGATTCATTCGTTTCTCATCAAAGAAATGGCAATTCTGTTTTGTAGCTCATTAACTATTCATTATAGCATAAGCCTAAGTATTCCAACTCCTAGGGTTATCTTCTACAACACAGTGAAAATACAGTATTTTTGAGCTATTAAATACAAAATTAATCCCATTAAAATTCATTCCTTTGAACGTAGGCAAGGACAATTTTTTCTTTGTGTTTGACTATTGTGAACACAGAATCATTTACACTATTTTAAGAAAAATGCACATCCAGGCTACCATATATATCTAGGAAAAGAAGATGATTTTTTGTTTTTTAAGAATTATTTACTGTGAAATCTAAATGTAAGCTTTAAATCTATTCATATATCTAGTTGTTGTAACCAAGAAGATTGTATCAATTCAAGCAGAAAATGGTTGTAGTTAATAATTTTTATTGTCATGTGTACCTCCATCTGTTATACTTCACAGGGGAAAAAAGTAAAAGATGCTACGAAAATTATTTTGTTTTAAAACTTGTTCCTTGTAAACCCCATATATATTTTTCAGCTTCATTCATGTTTCGAAGAAAGATTCAATTTTAATGTAACTTCTCAGCAGTTTCATTTAAATACATTAACTTTTTTTCATCACAAAAGTAGCGTTTTAGAATAGCTATTTCAAATTATTAATTGAATTATGTTACTACTACACTTAGTCCAAATCTTATTCAAATAGATTCACTTTTTCAGCAAACTAAACCATGTGGTAGCCAAACATAGATTTTGGGTGTGAATCTTCAAACAAGTATGTGGATGAGCAACTGAACACATAGGCATAATCCAGTTTAATTCACATTACAAGACAAAAGGTGTCTTAACTGCCCACCATGGGGAAGCAATGTTTCAAATGCCTGTACTCAATAGCGGTTAAGATGATATTTAAGAAGATAAATACTGACTGTTGCAATTTTGCAAGCATTTCCTGGAGTTGCGATTAGCTTTGATGAAAATTTACCACACTGAAGATGCTGAATTTTAATTTATTGGGGAACTCATTTTTCTTATCTAAATGAAAGGCTTAGTAGAAGTCTTGCTTTAGTAAGGTTGCCATACAGAAAATATGCATCAAACGTTTGTCACGTTCAAGGCCTTTAGTAATGAATCTAAACCATTCATTTCAGAATTCACTTTTTAATAACTGCTTACTTCTGAAGACTTTGATGCTCGTGCTTCAGTTTACAAGCGAACAGCTGCATCTAGTCAGGCCATACTACAGCTTCCTACCTATAATATACCCCCAATATGGCCACATCAGTATCATAGCTGAAACCTTCACTATTTAACAGGAGTCATTTTTGCTGCTGAGGGACTCTGCAAGACTGAAATCCCAGAAATCATTCCAATCATGTTTTTGTAAGATAACCTACTTACTTTACTTTTAGCTATGTACACCTCCATAGCAAAAATCCAGTTGCATCATGCTTTTTTATTACAAGTACCTAGCTAAATTACATTTCAAAACATTTATTAAAATCGAAAGGCTTTACAAGCTGCACAATAAACATGTGGTCCAGAAGCTGCGTTCCAACTCCTTTGGGTTTATAATCAGACCAAGATGAATGATAACTGTTTGGTTTTTTTTAAAAAAACAACAATAAACATTTTCTGTGGTCTCTTTCTGATCATTGATACGCCTAGTTGAATATTTCTGGTTTTTTTCAGTCTGACAATGATCAGCTCTTCCAAGGTCTTAGTGTTGAACAACAGCTATCTAATCTCACAGAGACACTTTTAAATTTTAGCTATGTACACATGGTAAAAAAAATTAAGAATTGTGGATTTTTAAGGAAATTAAACTTTTAGACCATAAAGTCTATGTTTTCAAGGTCTCTTCAATGATAAAGCAATCTTGATTAATTACTCATATTTCTCTGTGAAGACTGTGGATGTTTTAATTTAATAATGAGTTTGCAGTAAATAAAATTGCAAGCTTCAAACTGATAAATTGCAAACTCTTCTTTAAACTCTCTAACTCAGAGGACAAATTGGCATTACAGTCTAATACCTGCATAATCTTAGTACTTCATCATATTGTTACTTGGTGTTTCTGAAAAACCTAGAGGAAGATCAAGGCAGTAAGATTCAGCTACGCCTGTGGAGCTGTAATGCCATATAATTTGTACACATCAAAATGCCACACAATTCCATGGTCAGTACATTTGAGGTGATTTGAATCACACAAGATCGATGTGCGGGAGTGGGATAATGCTAATATATGGCTCATTTGTCACAGCAAAATAGTTAGTTTTTGATTCTTGGCTCAACTCTTCAGTCAGCATTATTTTTACAAAAAAATTAGCTCTACTAGTCAATATGGTCAGGTGCTGTTCTTTTCATGCTCGTCAGTTATTAAGTCACTGAAAGGTACCAGTGTAGCGTGAGCTAACTCATAAATTATGAAAGTATTATTTGCTGGTTAAATAAATGACAAAATTTCCTCGGCACACATGTATATAAGCAAATGTAATCTGGCACCAAATAACAACATTGTACTTCCATTGTTTTTATGAAACTTGTAATTTCCCAAAGGCTGAGTTTCAGAAAGCAGTATATGGAGCAGAAATGAGTAGTTTACACTGGTGTCTCTTGATTCTGAATATTCAGTTTCAACAGGAACATGTGATTAGTTTTGCTTGTAACGAAAGGGTAACTTGTATTTGCTCTGTGTCAAAAAAATATGTTTTAAAGGTCTGGTTTTTATAAATCTGCTATGCATAAAGAGGTTTCTCTATAAATACAGAATTGGACTTTTGGCCTTTTTGCCTGACTCATGCCATTTACTGAATTTTCTCCAGCAACCTCTATAGCGACTGGTGTCCTTTGATCAGTGTTTGCCTTCACAGATGCTTCTTTCTCAGCAAAGTCTTTCCTTAACTCATTCTCTTCCCCTGGAAGCTGGAGGTGGGAGTAATTTTACTCAGTTACACTTACAGTTTTGATTTTACATCCTATGCACATACTCCGTGCCCTTGTTATTTTTTTCCTCTGAAAAGTTCACTTTTTATAGCTATCCAATCTTACTCGTGTTCCTTTGAATTCAGTTCCTTACCTACTTGCTTTTGAGCCACACTTGAAAGGACTTGAAGGTTCAAGTCTTTTCTGTTTATTCTTTTTTTGTATTCATTCATCTCTCTCTAGAATTTTACTTATTTCAATGTAGGTCTTGTTTATGATTCTGTAAGTCAGGGAATACAGTTAACAGATCCTTGCCTTATTTCTGTAAAAGTGTTTTCACATTATAGATTATTAAATACCTGAAGTATATTTCTTTCATTTAAAAAAAAGACACTATTCACTTTGATTCCTGTTTTATATTGTTGTATTTATTATTCACAGAACGGTATGTTTGTAGCACCATTTCCTAAGCAATACTGACCTACATGATCTAACTTTCCATTAAAGCACTACAGACTCACATATAGTAAATTAAAAAATAAATAATGCCTTCTTATATTTTTTCTTCTGTTCTGTATTTTTAAGTAATACTGATCCATGTCTTTTATTTGCTGTACAATCCCTTTCCATTTTTCTGGATCCTGCTGTTTAACTGCAGTTAAACAAGAGTTGAGCCAAACACATCAGTAAATTCTGTCTGGCTGATCTTTTTCACCTTTCTTACTCAAAACCAAGAAAATTGTAAGTGCCTGCTTTTCTTCCAGTATAAAATAAAAGGAATTGGCGATATTCTTGAACTTGTTGATAGCATATTTTTTGAGGATGAAGTATTTACCACAAGAACTGTTATACTTTCACTTTTGAGGCTGTATGAGAAGAAAAAAAAAGTATGTGGAATTATATCTTCAAATAGCAAAGGGAGCACGTTTGGTTTGTTTTGTGGTTTTATTTTATTTTATTATATCAGTTTATCCTTATTTCTACCTGCCTGGATTTTCAGTCTGCTTGGACACACTTGGTCTTTCTTTCCAAATTTCTGTTTTGTTAGGAGAGAAACACCTCCTCATCTTTTAGACAAATGCTGCTGAAAGTGAGGAAATATTAATGCTGGCTTAGAACCACCTGTCATTTATCTTTTGTTATCAGTCTTTGCCTAATATTATCTTTGGCACTTCTGATTGATTTAGTGTCTGACCCATGCTACAGTCATGTTTTATGCATCTTTGCATTAGTTCTGTTCTTTCAAACATGTGGTCTTCTCATAAGTAAAGACTGGAAATTCTGCAGCCTGCTCAGTTATTTACATCACCATATCCCATTGTCACCTTCAAACACACAAAAAGCCCTTGGACTTGATAGTATTTAATTTGGTTGATGAAAAAGGTGAACAGGATCTCAAAGCACAATCTTTGGTTTCTGATGTTCAGCTCCCATAGAATTTCTTGCATGCCGTTCTAGGTGGAGGTGAGATTTATTTTGAGTGACAGGAAGCCTGGCTATACAGACATGCTATTCCTGTCTCTTAAAGGTAGCAGAATTGCAAGGCAATACCAGGTTTAAAAAGCAGATTCTGCACAGCTCCTCTGTGAATACTTTTAAGTAAAAAGGTATGCTGTTTTTTCCCCTCCTGTGGTTCTCCATAACTCTCACCAAAGTTCAGTTATAGGAAGTGGATTTGGTTGGTTTCTTGTGAGAACTTCAAAACAGCAGTTGTAATGAAATTGTTTTTGGTATGCTTTGCCAAGATATTTGTAAAGCTTGTAGAGTTCTGGACATAAAAACCTAGGACTTTACTTCATTACTCTCAGAAATCCCCTCTTCCTCTCTTGGATACTCCATACCAGTAGAGTATTTTACAATGAAGGGTTGTTTTCTGTTTTGTTTTGTTCGTTTTAAATGAAAGTGGAGTTTAAAAGACTACTAGCAATGATGATTTTCTGGCAGTAATTTAATTTCATGTTCAATTAGATGCTTTTGGCTTCTTGCTCAGGACATTTTCGCTTTAATGCTGTAAAATGGTATTAGCAATTAAATATTCTAAAGCCTCATTCTGCTTTCAAATACTGGTAAGATCAGTTTTCCAAATATTATTGGTTAACTGCAGAAATATCTAAATGTCTGTCTCCATTAACAGCCAAAATTTCTGAAAATACTTGTGAAATATTTATAAAAATAATTAAATAATTGAAATAAACTTTATTATATTTAAAATATTGTAAGAATTACAGTGGTGCCTGTGTTCTGTTGAGCACTCCTTACACAGCTACTGTGAGATATTGTTGGTATATTTTTAAGTTTACTCAGAATACAAGAAAAATTTGGTTGTTGAAATACAGCAATTAATTCCAGATTATTTAGTAATCAACTATAATTATCTCAAATCACTTCCTTGATCTTATATCTAGTGACAGAAGGTAAATGTACTACCCATTTTACACATGTTTTTATTCAGTTCTTTAATCTTTACTGGTGGTTGTCTTTTGGAAAGACTTTCACACAACAGTTCTAGGCTATTTTCATTGCACAGTGCCCAGTACAACATCTTCAGAAAAGAAAAGTAAAAGCTTACAGGCATATGGATATTATTAAAAAAAAAAAAGCCACTAAAATTTATGTAAATGGAAGACAAAAATAATGGCATTGGACATATCAATAAACAAAAATAAACATGATGATAGGGTTCATGGAAAAAAAAAGACATAAACTTTTGAAACAACATAGGTAGGCTATTGCTCTCTTTTAAATGTAAATTGAGTAATATCAATAACAGTTATGTATTCAATATTTGTGTCCAAGAGTTAAGAGAAATACTGATTTTGTAGTTCTGTTCACTACATGTCAGTTTCTTGAGTTTTCTAATATATTACCAAAGAACTTGCTGTAATCAGATCTTTTTTTTTTTGTCTTTTTTTATTCTCTGTAAAAAATCATTGCCTTCAAAAAATGGTTTGTGTAAATACTTGTCTTTTTCAAATAACTTCAGTGAACATTTATCAGAACCCTAATTTTTTCATTGGAAAGGATTTTTTCAGTGAAAAATCTTGGTCATGTAATTCAAAATGTGGAATAATTATATGCACCTTGGACCTAGTTATAGAAATTAAAATTCAGTAGAGAATCATTTCATTTTTAGGAAATATTTACCCATTTTCTTTGTATTGATTTTGAGTACCCAGTAGGAGATACATGAACATCCACAACCAACACTAAAACCAAAGGACATTCCAGATAAGTTTGTTTAACTTCTTTGAGAACGAAGTTTTCAATGAGAAAGGTCTGATGGAAGGAAACTCTGAAGCTGTCGGATATTGAGATTCAGGATAGCAACTTCAGATGGTAGACTGTTATTTCAAAACTTTTGAAAGCATGGCATCTCAATTTAAATAATCAAAACAAACGTCATGCAAAAAATAGTAGACACTTCTAAAATGTGTTTTTGTCAAACAAACATATGATATTCTTTTCTTTATCTGTAAAACAATCCATCTCCAAAGCGTTGAGATGAGCGTTCAGGCAAGTCAGTGCTGAAAAGTTTGTATTTCTAAATGTTTTCAGATTTGTATGCGAAATTCATCTACTGATAAGCAGAGTTCTAAAGTTTCACATGTCGGTCCAGATTTTGATATAGAAACACAAACATAAATATGAAGAAACTTTGATAATCATTAATGAAGGATTCAATCAGATATTTTGTCCTAAAAATGTCAATTTGTAGTCATAAGTTTCAATGTGTTTTTATTTTCCAAAGTAATTGTACTGTATTTTATTTATGTATTTTAGGCACAGAAGGGGCAGTGTTTGGGCACTCTGTGGAGACACCCCATATCAGAGCAGAACCTTCCCAAGACCTCAAGTAGGTGTTGTTCAAAAAGTTGTTTTAAAATCAAATATTCTCAAAAATAATTAAGTCTTTTTTGAAAGCAAATATCTCTGTAGTAATATATACTGCCTACTTAATGACTCATACACATCCAAAACACCGGTAGAGTCCAATTTGTTCTCAGTAGTAAAAAAACCCCCGCAAACTTCTACCACACAAAATATAAAATACATTACTTTCTATAAATTACTCGCCTTACTTGTACTGTAGCAGAATCCTTGAGATTTTTGCCCCAGAGATTGGAATAGTCAGGTGTTTTTAAGGTCAAATCAGGACAGCACTGTTTAATAGGATCAGACCCAGATTTTGATATTTTATGAGCTGTTACAGAATATATAAGTCAAGTTAAAGACTCCCAGATTTTTTCTTTAATGGTGTTTCTAGGTTGTTGGATTTTTTGAATACTACAAAGACACCCTTCAAAATTTCGTCACCAAGTGAGGCTACATTTGTAAATGTAAAAAATACAAAGTTTTCTCTATATAGTTACAAAAGTGGAGAAATAAGTAAATAGTAAAAGGTCAAGTCTAAAACTTAATGAAACATCTATAGACTGAGAAAGAGACATTTTAGAAAGCTTTTTCTTGAAGTGCATGTATGTGTACTGCTAAATACTAACCTGCAATTTATATGGATGACTAATGAGAATATATGACAATCACAGAAAAACAAATATCCGTCCTTGTGCTTCTCTCACCAGAACTGGTGCGAAACAGTATAGACCAATGGAATCATAATTCAATTTTACTATGATTCCTAAACATTATATATCTACCCACTTACCTGCTCAGCAGTGTTTACAATGAATTGCTAAAGAAAAGCATAGTTAAATGCCCTTCTCTATATTTGCAAAGACATTTAGGTTTATCAACCACTAATGATGTTGCAGAAATCATGTTCAGGAAGCTGCCCATATGGACAAGTTTGACCATTGTATATGGGGTGTAAGAAGTAAATTATTGTGTTTGTTTATTTATATTAAAAACTTTAAGGTAATGTAATGGTTTGGGTTCTTCCAGAGAATCTTACTCATTAGATTTTTATCTTAAAAATCATTATCCCCTGTTAAAACTCCTGTCAGTCCTTTGTTGAGAGTAGATGTAAAGGCGTTTATTAGTGATGACCACCAATGTGGTATGGTCTCTAATCAAAGGGAGTTCAGAAAAAGTCAAAGTGGAAACATAACAAGTTTTTCTTTTTTCAGGGCCCAAAAATTTGAGTAAGAGGATGGATCTTGTCCCACTCAAAAGAATAATAACAGAGTGCAAATGTATGGTAAAACAGATAACCCTGTGTCTTCAGGATTAATTTCACTAGGGTTAAAATCACTTCATGTTACTTGTGAAACTTCCATATCGGGCATTCACCTCTCTTGTCTTTTGGCTTTATTCATTGCCTTGATGCCCATTGGTCCTTACTGTTTTCCAACTCCACCATTCCTTCAGCTTATTTTTCCAAAGTGGCCTTAAATTATTGAGAATTTCCCATTCAATTTTCTGTCCTCACATTAATAGTGAACTTAACTTAAACTTTTTATTAAAAAAACTTGATGAAACAGAAACCTTTGTTGTTTGGTCAAGCAGCATTAGCTTATGTGTAAATGATTTTATTCTTAACATATTCAGTCTATATTGTGTTCTGCAAGATTTTGTAGACATGTATACCTACATATTGTTTAGTATATAGTGATATTCCTTCTTTAAAACTCTCAAGTAATTTTAATCTTTTAAAAATTATGACAACTACTATTAGAACAGAGATTTCATAGAATCATAAAATGGGTTGGGTTGGAAGGGACCTGAAAGATTATCTAGTTCAACCCCCCCGCCATGGGCGGGGACAGCTTCCACTAGACCAGGTTGCTCAAAGCCCCATCCAAGCTGGCCTTGAACACTTCCAGGGATGGGGCATCCACAACTTCTCTGTACAACCTGTTTCAGTGCTGACCACCCCCATAGTGAAGAATTTCTTATACCTAATTTAAATCTACCCTCTTTCAGTTTGAAGCCATTACCCCTTGCCCTATTAGTACATGCCCTTGTAAAAAGTCCCTCTCCAGCCTTCCTGTAGGCCCCCTTCAGGCACTGGAAGGCTGTTATAAGGTCTCCCCAGAGCCTTCTCTTCTTTTCAAAACCCCAACTCTCTCAGCCTGTATTCATAGGAGAGGTGCTCCATCCCTTTCATCATTTCTTGTGGCCCTCCTCTGGACTTGCTCCAACAGGACCATGTCTTTCCTATGCGGAGGGCTCCAGAGCTGGACACAGGACTCCAGGTGGGGTCTCACCAGAATGGAGCAGAGGGGGAGAATCACGTCCCTTGACCTGCTGGTCATGCTTCTTTTGATGCAACCCATGATAAGGTTGGCCTTCTGGAGGGGTGCCTTGATGCAGGTGCAGGACCCTGCACTTGGCTTTGTTGAACCTCATGAGGTTCACACAGGTCCACTTCTCTAGCTTGTCCAAGTCCCATTGGATGGTATCCCGTTCCTCAGGCATGTCAGCCACACCAGTCAGCATGGTATCATCTGCAAACTTGCTGAGGGTGCACTTGATCCCACTGTCTATGCCACTGATGAAGATATTAAACACCACAGACCCCTGAGGGACACTATTCATCACCAATATCCATCTGGATATTGAGCTGTTGATGACTTCCCTGTGGATGTGACCATCCAACCAATTCCTCATGTACCCCATAGTCCACTCATCAAATCCACATCTCTCCAATTTAGAGAGAAGGATGTTGTGCAGGACAGTGTTAAATGCTTTGCACAAGTCCAGGTAGATGATGTCAGTCGCTCTTCCCTTATCTGCCAATGCTGTAACCCCATCATAGAAGGCCACCAAATTTGTTCAGGCACAATTTGCCCTTAGTGAAGCAATGTTGGCTGTCATCCTTATTTTCCTTATTTTCCATTTGCTTTAGCATAGTTTCCAGGAAGATCTGCTGCATGATCATGCTGGGCATAGAGGTGAGATTGGCTGGGCTGTAGTTCCACCCGTTTAAAAATGGGTGTCATGTTTCTCCTTTTCCAGTCAGTGGGAACTTCAGCAGACTGCCACTTCTCAAATATGATGGATAGTGGCTTAGCAGCTTCATCTACCAGTTCCCTCAAGACCCGTGGATGCATCTCATCTGGTCCCATGGACTTGTGCACCTTCAGGTTCCTTAGATGTTCCTTAGTCTTGAACCTGGTCTTCTCCTACAACATGTGGTTCTCCATTCTGTCAGTCCTTGCCTTTGCCTTCTCTGACATGGGTGGTGTGGCTTGAGCACTCGCTGGTGAAGATTGAGGAAAAAAAGTTGTTGACTACCTCAGCCTTCTCCATGTCTCAGGTAACCAGGTCTCCCATTTCCTACTGGAGAAGGCCCACACTTTCGTTAGTGTTCCTGTTATCACAGATGTACCTATAGAAGCTTTTCTTGTTGCACTTGACGTCCCTGGACAGATTTAATTTTATCAGGGCTTTAGCATTGCTAACCTGATCTCTGGCTGCTCAGATAATTTCTCTGTATTCTTCTCAGGTTACTTGTCCTTGCTTCCACCCTCTGCAGGCTTCCTTTTTGTGTTTGAGTTGCTCCAGGAGCAACTTATTCATCCATGCAGGCCTCCTGGCATTTTTTCCTGACTTCCTCTTTGTTGGGATGCATCGCTCCCAAGCTTGGAGGAGGTGATCTTTGAACATTAAGCAGCTTTCTTGGGCCTCTCTTACCTCCAGGGCTTTATCCCATGGTAGTCTACCAAGCAGATCCCTGAAGAGGTCAAAGTCTGCTCTCCTGAAGTCCAGGGTAGTGAGCTTCTTGTGTGGCCTCCTCACTGCCCTAAGGATCTTGAACTCCACCATTGCATGGCCACTGCAGCCAAGGCTGCCCTTGGGCTTCACATTCCCCACCAACTCCTCCACATTGGTAAGAACCAAGTCCAACCTAGCACCTCTCCTCATTGGCTCCTCTATCACTTGGAGAAGGAAGTTATCATCAAAGCATTCCAGGAATCTCCTGGACTGCTTATGCCCTGCTGTGTTGCCCTTCCAACAAATATTGGGGTTGTTGAAGTGCCCATGAAGACCAGGGATTGTGTACCTGAGACTGCTCCTATCTGTCTATAAAGGGCCTCATCCACTTGGTCTTCCTGGACAGGTGGCCTGTAGCAGATCCGCACTATAACGTCACCTGTCCCTGCCCTCCCTTTAATCCTGACCCATAAGTTCTTGGTTGGCTCCTCATCGATCCCCAGGTGGAGCTCCATGCATTCTGGCTGGCCACTGACATAGAGGGTGACACCCCCTCCTCATCTCCCCTGCCTGTCCTTCCTAAAGAGCTGTATCCTCCCATTCCAACAGTCATAGGAGTCATAGGAGCTGTCCCACCATGTCTCCATGATGCAATAAGATCATAGCCCTGCACATCTCTAATTCCTCTTGTTTATTCCCCATGCTATGTGCATTTGCATAGAGGCATTTACGTTGGACCCCCTGACTTACTGGCTGGAGTGACTGGCACTCCTTTGTGCTTCTCTTCAGGTGCTCTCCTGCTGACCTGTGATCCTTCTCCAGGCTCTGGGCATCTGTTGCTGGCAATGGTATCAAACTGGTAGGAGTGGGATGGATTAAGCTTCCCCTTGCCCAGAAACTTTAGTTCAAAACCCTCTTCAATATTTCATTTCTTGGTTTTTGGCATGAATCTTTCTAGAAGGTAACCTGCAGACCCTTTTTAACCTTGTAGCTTGAAAGAACTATAAATAATTGTAGGTTTGTGTGATATTTTCTGACAGCATAATACAGTTAGACACTCAGATAATATATATCCCTTTGAAAATTCAAGTTACCATGTACCTTTTAATCTTATTTCAAATGATTTAAAAAACAAAACAAAACACTGTTGTTTTGTTGTGTTTTTTTTTTTTTTAAGTTCAAACCCTGCATTCATTTTCCCCAAAAAATAAATTGGCTTTTTTTGATAATTTAAAAAATGTTTTTAAAAAGCATTGTTTTATCATTTAGATGACTGTTTGCCAAATACACCCAAACAAATAGGTCACCGATCCTAATATGACATTTCCCTATGGCCTCAGAAGCTACCTCTGTCACAGAAACAAAACAATACCAAAAGTCATTTTCTGGCCTCAAGCCCAACTGATATTGGATTTACATTGATATTGTAAAATCATTTTATCCTCTAAAACAGAATAGTTGCATCCTCAATGCCAAGCGGGAATGGTCTTTGATTCATGCTACCCTCCAAATAGTGCCTACAAATTGTTTGGGAGAGTTGTAACTGATTCTCAGTTGACTCTCAGATATGCCAGCAACTATTTAGCTGCACAGATGATTGAGTTCCAGTGGTCTGGCCTGGGTCCTAGCATTTTTTAATGTTTTAGTATAAACTTAGCCAAAGTGTCCCATACACCATAGTGACAGTCCTAAAACTATGTAGAGTATTTTTCTAAGTCCCACATCCCTGCACCTTGGGATTTTTAAAATTAACAGTAACATGGGACAATAGAGAGTTTGCTGAGTTGACATTAAAGTTCATTTTTTCAGTGGACACAGGCGATTGCAGCTTGACAGCCAGTTACAGTGCATAAATGCAAATATATTAGGCTATGAGAATACTTGTGAAGATGGCTGAAAGATAAAATAATTTGTATTAGAGTGTTAATTAAAATATAAATTATCCCATATTTTTCATGTTAGAATATGTATTTGTGGTCAAGTAATAAACTTCAGACATCAAGATATGAGTATATTTGAATAATACCCTTTTTTTTTTTTCCCAAAAGATGCTGGGAAACTATTCATAACCTTGTATATGTAAAACAATTCACTACTGAATTTAAAAAGTGGAATTCTGACCACTTTGATTACTGGGAATGAAACTGAACTATAAAATTTGTACTAAGATTTTGATACCCAAAAGGTTCACAGCTTTTGCCCCCAAAGTCCTGGGATTTTAGCTCAATCTGTTCTGGACAGGGAACCAAAAAGAAGTCATCAGATTCATATTAGCTTCACATATCTAAACTTTGCCTCACTCACTCTCTGTTCTACAGCCATATTTTGAGGTCTTCAGACAGAAAAACATCTGTAATATTTTCTATTAAAAGTGCGTTGTGTAAAAATAAAATTCAGTTGAGATTTTAGCAGGGCTTGTAGTAATAGGACAAGGGGTAATGGTTTTCAACTAAAAGAAGGTAGATTCAGGCTAGATATAAGGAAGACATTTTTCCCAATGAAGGTGGTGAAACACTGGCACATGTTGCGCAGAGAGGTGGTAGATGCCCCATCCCTGGAAACATTCAAGGTCAGGTTGGACAGGGCTGAGGAACCTGATTTAGTAGAAGATGTTCCTGCTCATTGCAGTGGAGTTGGACTAGATGACTTTAAAAGGTCCCTTCCAACCCAAAGATTTTATGATTCTATGATTTAAAATAATTCCTTCTTACGTGCTCAACTCGTTTGGTCGTATCTTTCTCCTGTCTTACTTTTTCAAATAATAGTTAGCAAGATTTTGCTTTCAGAAAATGTTTTTCTAAAATCCTTTGTGAAAACCGGTGAGCCCTTTTGTGTCAAATCCCCAAAACTAATTAAATCTGACTTTCATTAACTGGGATAAGAAGCAAAAAAGAATCATGACTTAGAATCAGGAAAATGAATTATATCTTAATAATTTAATCTTCATATTTTTCTCGCTACTTTTTCTCACAGGAACACAGTTAGGAAAACTAAACTGCCAATATAATAGGTCCCCAAATATTGGGTTTAGGCTAATACTGCATTAAAGCATGGTACACTAATAGGTAATATCCATGCACAAAAGAGGCAGACAGTAGTTAAATGCAGATAGCTTTGCCATCAATAACCTCCTTAATAATGGGGTAAATTAATTTGTTGTTGTTCTCTGGGGATAACTGCAAGATCAAATTTAATAGGGTTTTTTCTCTTTTATGTCAAGCTTTGCATACCATTGACTATCACCTAATCCTGCAAGCTAATGATGGGTATGATGAGATGAAAGTTGATCAAGCAGCAAGGAACCAGCCAAGCTAGTAGGATCCTACTTTACCCCTCATAAGAATTAAAACTACACAGATCTTGCACAAGGGGTCTGTTTCACTCAGAGTTGACTGATAGTTTGGAAGAACCATCTTTTGTGGCATTATAGGGGTGGTTTACTAATAGGGCAAAAATATCTATTCTGTAAAAGCCTGGAGCCAAAGAAGGCATCAGAAAAGAATTTTGACATTAATCTGTTAATTGTCTGAGCAGGCTGACAGTAACAAAAGCAGTGGGACTCTGTTCACCTATTTTACTTAGAAATCAAATAATAAACCAAACCTCATCAAAAGGGAGAAGGTGCATTAGAGTAAAAAAGACCAGCTTCCTTCCTATGATGTTTTAATGATGTCAGGTTCTAGTTACTTCTCAGTATTCTTTTTTAATAAAGGAAAAATATTTATTATTTATATTTTCAGAATTTGTGTATGGTGTTTAAATAGTTATTTCAGTGTTTGGGCATGTATATTGACAGAAATTTGTTTCCTTAGACTTATCCGTAGCTGTTGAAAGTATGATTATTTTTTTTTAATATACATGTTTATACAAAAGTAAAGATGGGTAAAAATTTGAAAAACTGCCAAAAGTCAAGCATCTTTTTTATATATATATATATATGCTTATATATACATAAAAGAAAAAAACATTGAAATAAATAGAGAAGAAAGCCAGTAATAAAAGATTATAATTACTGTGCAGATAGGACACAGTAGGAACCAAAAGGTAACTAGGTATGGCTCTTAAATGGAAGGAATAATTTGCTTTAGTGTTCAGTGATGACTATTATATTTGACATTGGGGAAGGGAAAAGGCTCTAGCAAGAACTGAGATATGAAGGAAAAAAGTATTGCTACCACAATAGATAGCAAAATTCATGAGTTTTGTGTAGTTAATTTAGGGTCCTGGATAATCTCTACCCCTGATCTTTGACTGAACTAAATATGAAAATCAGGTTAAATAGACAAATTCTTTATAATAAAGCTTTCAAACTGGAAAACAGACACTGTGGGACTGATGGTTTGGTAAAGGTAGAACTTCTAGTCAAATAGATGGAAAAAAAGGGTTAAAGGAGTCATCTAGTGTGTTAGACCCTTTAGTCTAAACACACAAGTTTGTAGTGCTTTACAATATTATTTTGAAAGTTTCATTAAAGAAAAGCATTATTAAGGGATTGAAGATAAGTAAAAACTGGGATGAAAAAGAAGGTGGGTAGATTGTGCCAATCAAAAAAAAATATTTTTCCCTTGGTAGGATACTCGATCTTCTAGAGAACAGAAAATAGGTAGATCTCCCATCTGGAGTTTAAGTAAAGTATTTGATATAGTGCTATATATAATGAGAAATAAAAATGCAAGGCAGACAAGATTGTATTTAAAGAAGTTTTAAGTGTTATATAATAAGCATATATTGTTCAAATCCCTCCTTCAGTCTAGAGGGAGATTGCAAGTAATAGTAACTTTTACTATTTTAGTAACTTTCAGTTTTAGTAACTTTCTTTGTGCTAGAAGGAGGTACACAGGTTTGGAAGCAAGGGCAAGCAGAAGGTCTTGAGCACTAGAATAAGAATATTGTGAAACTAAACAGTATGATAGTGAATACTGGATGAAATATTAGACAGAAATTAGCATTCTGCCTCTCAGACGCAAGAGGCTCTGGAATAGCCTTTCAAAAGGAACACCAGGGACAACTAAAATTCTTTATTATCAGTGACTGGATTATGTTTGCTTTATGATTATGCCATGCCATGGTTTCAGGAACACACAGATGGGCTCCAAGCATAGCTGTCTCAGGCTGACAGGGTTATGAGTGTAAATATAATAGCCTATGAATCCTATCTCAAAACCCATATAGAAATAGAAATAGAAAGCATGTGCACAGTGCGGAGATAATGAAAGATGAGGCAACTTTACACTCCGCAGACTAGTGTGTAGGCGGCTGAGGATCTTCCTTTACACGAAGCCCGCTTAGGTCGACCAGCAGCTGTGACCAGCAGAGGTGCTTAGAGTCCCAGGAGGAGAGGCTCAGGGTTTCAGTAGTGCCCTGCTGTGTGCTTTCAGCTCCAGCAAGGCTTCTTGCATCTGAGGTTGCCCCAGGGCTGTTACACCACTTCCAGACCCAAGCTGCTGCTGCGTGTTCAAGAAATTCTAGTTCCATGTAGTTCCAGCCTAGGACCAGATACGAAAGCACATGCTTTGTTCAAGTATTTAATTTTCACAGATATTCCAGGTAGAAGTGTTTGACTATTTTTTTTTAATGGAAATTCAACAAAAGTCGTCAATGCCTAGGGGCTTATGTTAGTGACGCCAGAACTCATTTCTGAAATGCTTTGGACTCTAAACCAAATACAGTCTTGTTCCACCATACTTGTATACTCCTTTTTCCTGCAGCTTTTCTGGTGCAGTGTGATTTGATGTAGTACTTACAGTCCATAAAACTTGTACTATACATCATTAAGGCCAAGTAATGCTGCTGTAACATCAATAATATTTTCATTTCCTGTCTTATGATTTTAAGTGAATAGGCTTACTACTGCAATAATAAAAACTGGTATTTGTATTATTTTTTGTTAGAGTAACATTTAATTTCCTTACTCTTTCCTTATGCTAAATTTCTTCCCAGAGATTTTTTCACTCTAGTTGTTATTTTTCCCCTCCCCAGGAGTATCTCCATTTTCTATGCCACTCTTCAGCTACTTTCCCAAGAAAACAAGGCTTCTTAATTTTGCTGTCTGTCTATCTATTCTCTCCCCTCATTTCCCTGATAATTTGTGAAGCAGCTAGGCAGTTTCATCCATATTTGATAGAAAGGCAAAAGATCCTTAAGTTTCTATGTGTTTTCTGCAAACCAGTGTCTAACTAGAGATGCTAAGAGAAAATCATCTAGCATTATTAGTATTTATAGCTGTCAGTTTACCCATTTGTATACACATGGCTTCAGACTACCCTCAACTTCTGACATATCTTGTTTCATGGTCAGGTCATGGTTATAGTACACAGAGGACATGGAGTTTCTAGCAGGGTTGTGGGTGCAGAAGGTATGGTTTGGGTTCTTGTCCTAGCACCATGTTGGAGTCAGACAAAGGATCTGAAGTTCATACAGGCTGAGTTTAAGAAAAAGGAGGTTCAGAGGATGGGGGGGGGGGGGGGGTGTTGTGTGGTGGATAGTTACATGGAGTACATGAGTTTATAAAGCTATTAGTTCTGCAGTCCACCAAACAGCTCCTATTGCTTATATCTATAATTATACAGAGAACTCCAGAGGTAGCCTAATCAGTAGGGAAGAATAATTGATTTTACACGTCTAATCCTGCAGTTTTCATTCTCTCCTCGGTTGTATTTCAGGATAGCATTCACTGCCAAAAAGAAAGAAAAAAGCTATTTGGTTTCTTCATAGTCTACCACTCTATTTTGTATTGCAGAAGGTAAAAAACATCTCTCTCGGTCTCTCCGAAATGTTGCTTGCCCTAAAAAAGTGACTGAAAGTAAAGTCACCTAACCTATTCTGAATTTTTTTTTTTTTTGGATGGGCTGTTGCTTCTTCGACTGTTTAGATACAGTCCAACTATGAGCCACTGGAGAGTCGGAGAGTATATTCCAAGCTCTGTGCTATGCTTAATCTGCAAAGATTGAAGCAGACCTGTCAAAGGAATTTCAGCAGAATAATTTTCCACATGACATACAGTTTCCTCAATGTGTGGATCAAAACCATGTCACAGTTCATCACAGCTAAAATATATCTGTTGATATCAGCTTAAGGCCCTTTAGGGAAACAAAATCAAAAATATCATTAGAAGATTAGAGGTGGTCTGGACTGTGACTTCCTAATCACAGGAAGATAATGGTTTTCAAAACTGAAAAGATTTTATGTCAACCAGTTCTCATGTGTTTCCAGTTGTTCAAAGAGCCCAGTTGGCTCTTCAGCCTCCTCCAGGCACTTTATGTTCAAAACTTACTCTTGACAGCCACTTAAGCATTATCTGTGGGCAGGTTGCTTCAATCTCTTTCTGACAAGATAGATTTCTATTTTAAGAAAATATATTCTGAAAGGCAACTCAGGTAACAGAACTATTTCTGGAAAGAAAATAAACTTCATGTAAGGATGTTTAGCGGAGTGTCAGGGCACGTGTAGAAGGAATTTCAGGTCAGAACAAAAGTAAGGAAGATTATGGGAAGGAGAATGTTTCGGCTGGAATAGGGATAGCTCTAAGCTGTCAGAGCTATGAGGAATCCTTTTCCCATTCCTTTCCTTAAGGGACTATTTTGTATTGTCTCGTATGCAGATTTTTGTCTCACAGCCTGAAAGTTTAGACTTTCAAGCATGTTCTGGTATTTCTCTAAGAAATGAAAGCTCACATTCTAAACCTTACATTCCTATTAGTTTTCTTGATTTTCAAAGGTTTGGCGTCTAGTGAACTTTACATTCTGGAATGCATGATTTTTTACTACCTGGGATTCCAGTTAGGTTTTCGGTTTGTTCTTCATATTATTTCTGATTTTGATAGTTTCCCTGTCTTTAGCTATTCTGGCTGTGCCCTCACCCACTCTAAGAGACAACCACACACTAAGTTTTCTTTAACCTTCTTCTTATGACCTGCTTTAAACATTTGCTCCCTTCAGCACTCCTCACCTTTCCTTGACGTTTCTTCACTTTTTCTAGTCCGTTAATAACATTGCTGAAAAACTCTTTAATGATATTTTATTCCTTACTTTTCTTCCTCAATAACTACTATTTTTTATATTCTCAAAAGAGATCCTTTATTTCCCTATGTGTAGAAATTGTTTTTCTGATTTATGATCTATGTTAAATAACATCAAAATATTCAGTGTCGCTATGATAATGCAGACCCAGTGAACTGGAACCAGTGGCATGTACAGGGCAATTAGAACTCAGATTTGAGCCTGGTAGGTGATTTCTGGGTTAATGAGAATTTCAGAAGTTGTAATAAGGGCATGCTGACACATGCCAAAGTCAGTGACATGCAGAGCATGGACATAACATGAAATAGTACACTGAATGGCATACTACTGTTCTGATTTAAGTTAAGAAAGTTTCCTCTTTATTTAAGTTTATTGTCCATGAGTTGCAAAATTGGATATTGGGAAAAAAAAGGTCATGTTGATATTTACTGTTTTAGGGCATTACCTATTCCATAGAACATTTATCTAACTTTCTCTTACTTAAGACTTATGTTGTGAAGTCACAAAATAGAGATACAAATTGTGTCTTTAAATGTTAGGTTCTCATATAAATCAAAGAGAGCTTCATAAGAACATAAGAGAATTTTTCTTCTTAATAAAAGATAGATGATGATCAGTGAACAATATTAAGGATTCATGAGGCCTGCACATTTACCCTTGCATTTCAATTAAAATATATATTTCATCCTGAAAATATAAGCATTTGGTTAAAAATATTGACATACAACAAGTTTCAGGAAAAATAACTATTCTGGCAAAGATTCATATGCATCTTTCAGAGGTCCACATTTTGATGCATGTAAATGTAACAAAAAGAGATTTTTATTCACTTTTATACATACATTAAAAAGTGTCTGTATAATCTTGTAAACAGTATAAGTAATGAGTTTGAAATGAGTGAATAGTAATTTTCTTTTCATAGCAACCCCCCTGTGATGTCACATGCAGCTAATCAAGAATCCTCTATTTGAATAGTTACAGTATCTTAAAAAAAGGCTTCTAGGTTTTTCGTCACCATGATCATAAAAGGCCCTGGTTATTCTTTATGGATACTACTGGAGTTTGCAGCCTGACTTCCAGGAAATGGACTGAATGGAAACATTAATTTTATCTAGCCATATCAGTGTTCAGTGGACTCCTGTAAGGACTCTTGGTCTCACTGGAGGACTCCTGAAATCAGTTTGCTTGAACATCGGGGCAGATAACTGTTCTTTTCATAATAATAAAAATGGCAAGAATATATCTTTAAAACTGTTGGAGTTTTCTAGAAAACAATATTTTCAAAATTATTTTAAAAAAAGTCTTAATTGTAATTTGGAAGAAAATAGTTTTGCTTGTGGAAGAGGAAGGTCCTACGTTCTATGGGGTTTTGGGATTGGGAGTGCTTGTTCACAAGTAAGAAGTAGGAAGAGAGAGAGAGAGGGGCTTGGCACATCCATTTGTCTTCCCCTCTCCTCTGTATATGCTACTTCTGCAACTCCAGTCTGCCACAACGCTTTACCTACAGGCAGCAAGATTAATATCACAATCATCTTAATCTATAGGAATCTACAAAAAGGTTACCAAGTCAATGTATAGATTTTCCATTTGGTCTATATTTGCAAAAATTTTATTTTTTTAATAATAGAATTCCTATGCTAACTGAAAAAAACCCACAACAACATATGTTGGCAAGACCATCATATATAAAAGTTAAATACTTGGCAGTATTGAAGTAGTTCTTGACCCCCAGGTGTAAAGATGCCAGTAAAGGGGAAATGAGTATCTGTTTTGCAAGTGCAATCTCTAGTTGACAGCATATTTTTTAATCCCCTGTTTTGACAACAAATTCCAAATTGGTAGAAGTTCATATCAGTCGTTTGACTAAGTAGCATGGGTTAGATCCACTGCTTAAATAGACATAAAACAAATAAATTATTCACATCTGCACAGAGGAATCTTCTATTTCCTTCTATTTTAAGAAATACCTTCTGCTAGCCAAGGGAGCAAAATTAACATAGATAAATTATATCCCATGTGAGTGTGAGGGATATGTGAGAGGTTAATCTAAAATATTTCTTAAAAACCAAAATGAAAGCTTTTGGTTCATTTTTTAAATTATTTTTCTCTAATACAATCTAGGTCAGCTTCTAAACAGAAAATGTCAAATGAAAAATAAATGTTTCTGCATTTCTGATGAGAAATATTTTAATACCTTCAAAGAAACATATCCAAGATATTTGAAGTTTCCTTTCTTAGCAATAATTCTTTAATGAATTCAACTCAAATTCATATAGCTTTGATCCTCTGAAATGTATCTTTTTTCATAAATTAGCCATCGATAATTAAAAAGAAAAAAGCCTTTCTCTGCTCTGGATAGATCATCTGTCTACACCACATATAGCAAATTGACACGTTATATTATTTAAAAACCTTTTTTAAAGCTTCATTGTCTTTCTTACAGTGTTGTAGTTTCAATCTAATAATAGCAGTGGTTACCTTCTCCATCATAGCTGTTTGTTGTTTGGGAAAGAAAAATTAAATTATATGAATAGGATTCACTTATAGATGTAAATGCCACTGTGACAGGCCATCAGTAAATCTGAAAGGAAAGCAAATTCTTGATATGCTGTTGTAATAATGCACTTTTCCTTGGAGGAATGAGTATTATAATGTGGAGTGTTACAATAAGTTTATAGCAGAGATTAAAGCTTTCAGAAATATGAAAAAAAATATTATAAAGCAGCTACATATCAAACATAATTTATTTCAAAACATTAAGGAAATAATATCTCTATGTGTATAGACTTTTGCATTTCCAGTAGCACGCTGCAGATTGTGCAGCTAAGTCACTTTTCAGTTGTAGATTATCCAAAGAGTAATAATAAGAAAAGTAAATTAGTAACTGTAAAACAGATTTAAACATTCCATTTTACTAACAAATGGGTGACGTTTTAAAAACTACTCTGCTGATCATCAGCAATTCGTTGACATTTCTACCACATCATTATTTGATTTCAGGAAACTGCTAAAAAAATCTATTGTTTAAAAAAGAAATTTCTTCACCACAGTGTGGAGAGGGATGATATTAACAACTTCTTCTCAAGTTCAGAAATTAATTGCCTAAATGTCTTCATTTTAGGTAAAATGGAAGTAATTTATATTATTGTAGTTCATTAAAAACAGTGATGAACCTACACAAAACAATCTTGAACTATAAAGTCATGTGTTTTGGAAAAAGTTTATTCTTCAAACAAAAACATAGTTTCTTGAAAGATATCCCTAAACAGATTTTTATTGCCCATCTCCTAAAAAATTTCAGTCAGGTCTGAAAGTGGTTTTGATGTTATGAAAACAGAAATATGTGCTAATACTCATCAATTCAATGCAATAAATGTAGTTAAGAGCACTCTGCTTTCATGATTATGAAATGGCAACTGAAACCACTGAGAAATGTTAATATTCCTGGAAAGTAGGTTATCCTGCTGAAAAATATGGAATGGAAGTATCCATTAATTTAACATTTATACAATTCAGTTTTCTTTTAAATTCAAGGTAAAACCTCATTAAGGCAACGGAGTACTTTTGAAAACCTAATTTGTAAACTCTATATGGTTTCTAAAAGTTTTTGGAATCTCTTTTTCTCCTGTCTTATAGCCATCAGAAGTTCACAAACCACCACCTGCAAAACACTGAGGTACATGATTAAATAATTCATGATATTTAGATTCTTCCCTGGTACAAAGAACTACAGAATTTTCTATTAACTTCTCCCTATAGAGCATCAAAAAAATGAAAGAAAACGGCTAAGCAGTAACAGAAATATAGATTTTTCTACGGCTTCTATCTATATGTATCCCATGTATGCTTTTTTTATATAGGTAGCCACAAGTAGTGTTTTTCTCTATCTGGACACCTGCTTTTAATAGTTTAAATTTGTGTTGCCAAATAATTGCTTTCTTTTCTTTTTTTTTTCCCTTTCCCTGTAGAGCGTCAGTGGCATGTGACAAACAGAAATATTTCAGAGACACCATTTCGGTGACTTACTTTGCATGCAAATGTGACATTTTGGTTTCAAAATTATAATCCATCACTATTCTGTACACTTAAAAAATTCAATAGTTGAAATACACTGAAATTCTCTTGTTCCATTGCTTGACGGATCTTCCATTTGGCTTTTCTGCAGTAAATTTTTTGTCAAACTAGTCTTTCCTTTATATACTGTTGTGGTTTAACCCCAGCCACCAGCTAAGCACCACTGAGCGACTCACTCACTCCCCTACAGTGGGACGGGGGAGTGAATCGGAAAAATAAAAGTAAGATAAATCATGGTTTGAGATAAAGACAGTTTAATAGGTGAAGCAAAAGCTGCACACTCAAGCAGAGCAAAAGAAGGAATTCATTCACCGCTCCCCATGGGCAGGCAGGGGTTCAGCCATCTCCAGGGAAGCAGGGCTCCATCACGCGTAATGGTTTCTTGGGAAGACAGACGCCATCACTCTGAATGTCTCCTCTTCCTCCCCTTCTTCTCTCCCAGCTTCCCGTGCACCCCCAGCCTTCTCACTGTCAGACCTGCATGAAAAGCCAGACAGCCCTTGACTGCTTAGCAACAACCCAAAACATCAGTACATTATCAACATTTTCTCACCCCAAATCCAAAACATAGTTTCATACTAGCTTCTATGAAGAAAATTAACTCTATCCCAACTGAAACCAGGACATACATCTAGTACCTTATTATATTTTTGGATGGATGTGACCTAACACTCAAAATACAAATTGTTGAAGAGGGAAATACAGTATGTTCTTCAAGCTACTCATTCTAGACATTTCTAAAATTGAGATATATTTCATCTTAGAAAAAGCCTTTGTTCAGGTAAAGTAGAACTGTGTTCTGTCATTATATTATCGGGATATAAAAAGATTAAAAGATTTGTCTCCCTCTTATCAGAGCTATGCAGTAAGTCTACAGCTGAACACAACTGGAATCCAAATTTTTTGTTTCCTAGTTCAGTACAGTTTTCATCCCATCATCTTTCCTATTCAGTGTGTGAGCATGACTTCTACAAAATCCTTGCATTAGTACTTCCCTTTCAAGAGAAACCTGTATAATACTGTGCAATAACATAGCTAAGAGAGTATCATAGTTCTGCATTAAGGTTGGTGGAGGATATTGAGTATAGGGTAGAGAGAAACAGAATGACAGTAGAACAATATTTGCTTTGAGGAACACCACCAAGACCCAATGATATGTGTCTTACCCTATTATAACAGAGTTAAAGAGCATAATGCGTATTTTGCAGAACAGAAAAAGCATACAAAAACCCCACAATAATATAGATATAACAGATTTCCTTTTCTTCTCTTCTCATACGTAACGCTGCTACACCTACCTGAAATATGAATGAACCTGTGAAAGCAAAGTTATTATAATCAGTTTTACATCATTATTTAAAACTTTTTAAGTGTTTTGTTTTCTTTTTATTTAGTTGAACATTTGTCTACTAAGTAAACTTTAATTATTAATCTGTCATTACAGAAGCACTCACAGAGACTTGTAAATTCTTAAGGACCTATATTTCAGTATTAATACAGTCAACTAGAAATACAGTGAACTAGATTAGGTACTAATGCCAGAAAGCATCACTAAGCAAACAAGCTTATATCAGCACATGCTTAAATGCTGTCTTAAATATGAGTAGATCTAAACACATATTTGATTTTTTTTCTTTCTCTGGCCCATAAAGAGTAGTGAGAGAATCACAAGTATAACTCATTTTTACGTCTTTACTTTTCAAAATGAGTTTATATCTACATGCATTGTGAGTTTTGGGTCTGGGTGGTTTCTGGTGGTTTGATTCAGTGCATTTTTTCTCAGGGGTAGTTTTTGTCTTTCAGACTTGAATCTCCTACTAGATCCTTGGTGATGGAAGCACCCAGGGGAGTGCAAGTCAATGCAGCTGCAGGAGACTTAAAGGCTACCTGTAGGAAAGAACTGCACTTACAGTCCACAGAAGGGGAGGTAAGTTCAGCCAGTAGAAAAATCTTCTACAGCTCTGCCCAACGTAACACAAACAATGTGAAGATAGTTTATTCATCAGCAAGTTAAACATCACAAGGAGTGTTCTGCATTTGTCTACGTTAAAGTCATTTTGGTTTAACTTGCTCAATTATTAAAACTTATTTGCTTTTTGCAAATATTTGAATCACTATGTTTCATTCACATTGAAAAAAATGTTAGTTAAATGAATATAGATAAGAATTGTTTTTAATCTAAGAGTCAAGGAAAAAGCTACCCCATCCTTCAGCATATCTGTGGTACAGAGAGACAGCTAAGTGATGATGGTAAAAAAATTACTTGGATGAATCTGACAAACTAAGACAGAGAAATTTGGATTAATTTGGATTAATACTTCATTAAACCATTATAAAGAGGTTTAAAAAATTTGCTTTACAATTTCCTTAAACCATTACTATGTTAGGTTACTATCTCTGTAAGAGAGACAGAGTACTTCAAGGGTATGTTCACTGTACTGTTTCATCAGTGTTTTGTTTCAGTGATCAGCTCAACAGAAAAAGATTTTGGTGTAGATTCTTCATGTGTAAACCTGTGCAAACTCATGAAAACAATTTTAAATTGGGTCACTGGTTTAGTTGGCAATCCATGTATTGCAGAAACGCATGAAAGATTACTGGCATGAGAGTTCTTTTATCTTCAATTCTTAAAATTACATAACATTAAAAAAAATTTGTGCAAGGGTATCAAAGGTTCTCGGATTTTTATTAGGCACTTTGGAGAAATGTGTAGATTTTCAAATTGTTCTCAGTATGACTTGCCAGGTTACAACATTTTTGGAAAACTGATTGTTTAATGTAAATATCTAATTAGGAATGGAGCTCTTTAGAAATTTTTTGCCTTTTCTTTTTCTATTTTGTATTTGTTACAAAATGTTCCGAGATACTTTACAAACTATCCAAATACGCAACAACAAACAAAACCAGCATTCCTATCTGTGACACATAATCCTATGCAATGTACATTCTTTGCATTACAATGCAGACAGGAACATTTTTGGCCAATATACTGCATCAAAGACCTACTTTGATAACATTTTTCTATTGGTGCAAGTCTCTCTCCTGTATAATTAAAGCACAACATTTTCCTAATTCAGAGCCTCAGATATTTATATACCACATACTCCATTTTATTCTGAGTTTCTCCAAAAGCCATCTCTTCCCACAATCTCTCATCTTTATTTATCACCTTTCTAAATGTGCAGTCTTTGTTAGTGTTTCCTAAAGTTGCCAAGATAGCAGTAAGGACTACCTAATCCTCTTTTAATAGTAAATATCATCCTCCCTCACCCTTGTCTTTTCTCTAGTTATTTTTATTGAAGGGGCTACAACTACCTGTAACTTTTTCTGCTTCCCCTCCATAAATCCTTAACTGGCCCAATCTAGTATGTTTCCTACATTTATTAACATAAATTTTTCACCTAGAATGTGTTTCTTTGTTCTTTCCCTTCATGATATTGCCAGAGGGAAACAATAATACTCAAATGAAAATGAAAAAAACAAACAAACAAACCAGAAAAATTGTTAACTTTCCTTAATCCCCCATGACCCTTGAAGCAATGGTCGTATCTGTAATGCCTTGATTTAGCATCCTGCACCTCGGTAGTGTTTTGTACGAATATTTAATCTGTGGATTCATCAGGTATTTTTGTCTGTATCAATACTGTGAGTTTATTGCATGACTTTTAATTATTCTTAAGTATTTACTATACTTATTAAAAAGGTAGTTTTGGAAATATTGTTCTATCATCTCTGTTGGACTTTGAGAATGAGAATCCAAGAAAATTTATAATGACTATATTATGTGTTATTTAGAATTGTAATTCAATTCAGTATTAAATGCTTTGCAGGAGAAAAATGCCAGTATAAAGCAGACTTTGCTGAATTTCGTGCTAAAAACCATTATCCTCTGCGTGCTAAAACTTTGCACATCTGTAATTTCCCATGTAGATGTTAGATTGATAGTTATCACTAAACAAGCTACCAACCTTTCCCCACTCTTTTTTTTTCCCAAGGAGCTGTTCTGTAAACATACATCGGAGAAAGTTCAAAAGGTCTAATTATCTCTTGAATACTTGCAATTCCAGTAAGATCTGTAAAGAACTATACCCTAAATCCACAGAGAAATTCCATCCTGAGGTCTGACCAATGACCAAAGGACTTTATAGTCCACTATTTTATCTGTTACACTGGGGAGGGCTAGAGGAAAATGCAGAAACACTTTAGAAGGCATACGATGAGCTTCCATAGCATCACCAGTTGTGCAAAGTCACCGTGGCCACATTAGGGAATTGCTGGACTAATTACAGCCTGATGTGAGGAACCAGGGTAAACATCGGATGGATAAAATGTCTACATAACAAAATATTGATTAAAGTCCTTGCTTACAGCCCAACATATGCACCACAGATTAGCAGAGAGTATGGAAAAAAAGTGTAAAGGATATATCACTACTCATTTTTAAGAAAACACATTCTAAACTAAAACAAAGTATTTATGTCAAAAATAATCTTCTTTTTAGCCTAAAAATGTATGCTTTACTAGTCAGATTTCTTTCACATATGAAAGAATGTTGTTTTTGTGAACTGGATCTGTGAGGCATTTTTGTGATAAAACATTTTTTGTATAAGAGAAAACACAAGTATTTTGTATTATTCCCACACTGGTTAACTAAATTTAACTTTTTAATGTTTGTAAGTTTATTCAAAAAATCATAAAAGATATGTGAATTAATATTTTCCTTCTATAATGTAATTATTGCCCTATTATGTCAGAAAATAGCTACGTGGCATCTGGAATCAACCAGTTCTAGTCATGTAACAGAACATTATGAATTTACTGTGGGTTAATCTGTGAAACGTGTATTTTCCTTTATTTAAGAATAACTTTGGAATATTTTTTTAAGAACATAAATATGTTTATGAAATACTTTTCCTCTAGCCTCATTTCTCAGGCAGTATAATCTCTAGCCTTCCACATCATAAACTGAAAACCTCTGCAAGCATTTGATTTCTGCTGTTTGATACATTTTCTTTTTATTTACTGCAGTATTATAATAATCCTTTTAGCCCTATTACGCATCATAATGCACGATCCCGAACTGAATACTGGGGGCTGTAACTTAGACTCAGATTCTACTGCCCTTTATAAAGCTCTTGAGCTGCATCCTTATGAGTCGAGGCATCAGCAGAATCCTTTGATTCAATTATAGCTTGGCATTTAATTGTGAACTATGTATTATTGTATAGAGAAACCATAGCCAATGGTTTAAAGCAGCAGTCATTTACAAGGAAATGAAATGTGAAGCTCCAGGCTCTAGCTGAACCTATGGGTTTACATAAGAAGAAAAAGGACATTTCTTGCCTGGAAATTCACCACAATGATTGCTAGTTGGCTACAGCTTCTTTCACATATAAACACAATGCAAAAGTACAGATCAGTTTGGAATTCTCTAGATACTAGATTTTGCCAGGCATAAAAATATGTTAGAATTGAACCTGAAACACATTATCATATAATGATAATGAGCTGAAAAGTTTATTTGATGTTGTTCACTCATTGGTCTAACAACTAATTTTAATGGTTTTGACAACACATCACCCTTTGAAGAAGCCTGCTAACTAGCCTCAGCTCTGATGAGGTGTGTGCAGCTGCTGCATATTTCTGCAAGCAGCTTCTATGTCAGCTAGGCTCTGCACTTCCATTGCATCCCATTGACTGTCAAAGACCGAGTAAATAAAAATAAAAAGAGAAAGACTCACAGAGGCTTCTAATTTTCACAAACATATTCATATTAGTCACCCTGTCTGTGACCTTTTTCCTATTTACTTCTTTATGCCCTTGTATTTCCTTGTCGAATTACACTACTTCATAGCATCGTTTGTAGACTGTATTTGGTTGTTTCTGGCATAATGAGGCTGGTCCCCTGGTGAAGCTTATAACTGTCACATTAAAAATGAGCAATACTTTTTAACAGACAAAATTTACTCAAATTCAGCGTAGCAGACAGGAGGCCAACTTTATATTTACCATTTTAGCACAACACAGTTTATGAAGCATACACCCAAGATTATCTTGTAGAGACCGACAGATGCATATAGTACTAACACTTGATCTATTATCCTATTCGTTTTTCTCTTTAAATCCAGGAGGTGTATTTAACACAGAGATTAATACTTAATAAAACTGGAGTAATCTTCATGTGTAAGCCCAACCAACAGTACCATTTTAAAGGTTTGGTTTTGGTGTTTTTTTTGTGGATGGTTTTTATGTTCTGAAACAGAAAAAAAAAAGGGATTTTTTTAATTATCTAAATACACTGAAATGGAATTACCTTGTTCTGCAAGCTGCTTGCTGTGACTACTGAGGAATGGCTGATCAAAGGCAACAACAATTCCCAGATTAGTTCAATTCAGCTGAGTTATGTTTGTCTGAGATTAAATGTTTTTTAAAAACAAAATTAAAATATTTGAGACGGATGAAGTAGGTTCAACAAAAAATAAGCAATGGCAGGCTCTAGAGCTCAAAGACCCACTGTTTATTCACCAAAAATTGTGTAACAAATGTGTGCTGCATTTTGTTTTCACATCCATTTTTTCATGGTCATTAAGCAGTTGATTTGTCTCTGTTGTCTGGGAGGAAAGAGATTAGTGGAAATGAAGGGGTTTTTTTCTCTATTCTTTTAATTATTTGTTTCAAGAATTGTGTTAGGATGTTTTGACAGATATTTAAAATTATTAAAATGCCATGTTATTTTTAAACAAATCTTTCATTTTCAACTTAAAAGTTATTCATATGTAAGTTAGTTTATAGTAAAAAACACTTTTATGTAGAAGTCTACAACAAAAACACAGTGTTCCCAAAGTACAAAAGCAAACCGTTTTAACTGACATCACTCATCTTTGAACTGTTTGTTCAAGGGCAAATTTTGAAGACCAACACCATAAGCCACTTTATTAGAAAGAGAAAAAGAAGTAACAATGAATAATTTATTATATAAGTAAAATATTTTTCCATTACTACCTCATCTTAATCTAGTTTTGTTTTGAAGCGTAATTGATTAATGAGTTTTTGTACTCGGTAAACTAAGGACCAATATTCCAAATACATTTCCCTTTCTGGGTTGAGTACATAAAAGTCACCCTGATTGAATTAATTTACAAAGACTTCTACTATAATGTAGAATTTGATTCTGGGAATTCTTGTGTATTCCATAAGCACTGGAGCTTATTAATTTCTTCTGGTCAACATTCACAGCAACCCCATTTAATCATCCCTGAAAATTATGTCTTTAATAGAAAGAATATATACACCAGACGTTTTCTGCTTCAGTAGCCACCCATATAAATTGCACTGGGATTATAACTCAGAAGTCACAATATATGCTTGTGTTTTTTAACATGAATTTACAAAAACATGAAACATGACTCTCATAAACACCACATCAATATTGAAGAGTCAAAACATGAATTCTTCCGTTCAAGCAGGAACTGTACACTTCACTAATGTACAATGATATATTTAACATATACATATGTTAGATTTCAAATCACTTTCAGTTGTTGGTAGTTCCAGGCATAACATGAAGGTGGGAATGGGAGAAATGTGATAAAAAGAAGGAACTTGCCAGAGTGGCTCTGCCCAGGTGTATCAGGTACAATCTTTAGAAAGACAACATTCACCGCACCAGATCACACTTTGCCCTAAAGGTCTCATTTGTCTTGTGGTCAACTGATCCTACTCCTGCAGAGAATACATTTTCAATACACAGGTTGTACTAGATCTTTTGGTCTTCTCTGAATGTTTAATATATTCAGTTTCATCCCAGTTATCACATTCATTTCACTGTTTAACTGTTCCTCAATACTATTAATCATTATGACAGATATGGTTTGAGATATTGTGGCATCATATGTTTAGATTTTATAGTATATATGTTATCCAGTTAATATTTTAATTTTCCATTTTTTTTCCTCAGAACTACATTTCAGATTTAATGACAGGTAGTTTAGATGAATGGTTTTAAAGGAAAGGTCCAAAACACAGATAAGTGTTAGAACAAATGACCCACATGAACTAAAGTATTGTAATTTATCCTATAGTTCATCTTCACCCTGAATGTTAAAACATACAGACATATGAAAATTATATAGTTGTCTAGTGACCCAATCTATATAATCTTCTTTATATATATGTTTCTGATAGCTTATACAGAGCAAAAAGACTAGACAAAATCTTGCACTTTTATAATTCAGATTAATTCTGCAAAGCCAAAGGAAATCCAAAAAGTTTATTTAGTGAGATGTCATTACACTGTCTTCTCATACTCATTGATGAACACTGACCTTTTAGCTTTCATTTGGTTTTGTTTTTCTTCCACATTTTCTCCATTGTGAGGGTGGTGAGGCACTGGAACAGGTTGCCCAGAGCAGTTGTGGATGCCCCTTCCCTGGAAGCGTTCAAGGCCAGCTTGGATGGGGCTTTGAGCAACCTGGTCTAGTGGAAGGGGTCCCCGCCCATGGCAGGGGGTTGGAACTAGATGATCTTTAAGCTCCTTTCCAACCCAAACCATTCTACGATTCTATGATTTCCTCCAGTTTCCTGCCATTTCTGATCTATATTAGCACTGAAATATGCCTTTGCAACTCTGTAGAACCACCTGACTAACCAAACTGTACATGAATACAGAAAATTCTTCAATGTTTATAAATCCTAACTCTTTCATTTGGCTTATCAATTTAGCCTATCATCTTCTCTTTTGAGAGGACTTAGTCAAGAACCCAGTGGAGAACTTTTATACATGGCAGGTTCATATCCTTGTATGACACGGCTTGTAGGAATATTTGATTTTTTACCTCATGCCTGTATCACTGAAAGTTCTCTCCTTCAGTTTAGTTCTTTGTTTTGTAGATAATCTATATTTTGTGGCTTGCCTCCCTCTCCTTTTCCTTCACTGTTCAGATTAACAGCTGAGTCTGATGAGCAGATGGCTTGCAGATCTCTGTTAGCAAAAAATGTATGTAAAAAGAGTACAATTTTTCCACTCCTATCACATGCCCTATAGGTTGATTCAGTTTGCTACTTTCATTAATCAGAAATTTTAAATATTATAGGGCTAATATATTTTTCTCAGCACTAAGATGTACAAGACAGCAGTGATCTGGAATTTCTAAACCTTAAATATTTAGAGGGAATGATGCTTCTCAGTGCTCTGCTCTATGTTAAACGTAATTTCTCTGAGTAGATGCTGCCTTTTCCACTTTGTCATCTCTCAGTCAGTCTCCTACAATGTTTCAAGAATGAATACAATTTTGTTTTTATCCTTGCCTGTTTATCTGCTGAGCTGTGAGACTCTCAGAAAGAGCATGACTGGCTTGCATGGCCTTGATGCTTATGAGGTACTAAGTGGCTTGTCTCATACCTTTCACAGCACGAAAGAGTAGAGAAAGACCATGTATACAGAACTTCCATTAACTACTGTCATCTTAGCAACAGTGTCCCCTGGGAACATAGAAACATTTAGGTAGGAAAAGACCTTTAAGATCATCAAGTCCAACTGTTAACTACTCTTCAGTTTTTTGTCTTGCCACTTCTTCCCTTCTCTTTAAACACCTTATAACATAAAATGGTAAGTAGATTAAGTTTTACTTAAAGTTGGAGGACTTTTTAGCCATGAATTTCAGTTTTTAGCAGATGATAGGAAGAGAGACGGTATATCCTCAAACACGGACTGTGTTCCTCTGAAATTCCTTACGTATGACTGGACGCATTCCTGTGCAACCTGCCCCGGGTGATCCTGCCTTGGCAGGGGGTTGGACCAGATGATCTTCAGAGGTCCCTTCCAACCGCTACCGTTCTGTGATTCTGTGATTCTGTATTGGGCTGCTAAGATGATATACTTGGACCCCTGCTTAACTAGTAGATAACGATGTTGCATTTGTAAATTCAGTCTTTTATTTATAACTTTGACAGCATATGTACAGAGTATATTTTAATGCTGGCTTTGAGCCATCTTTATTTATCCTCTTCATCTCAGGGATTAACTATAGGATTCTGTTTAAACTGCACAGCCTTCACAGCTTTCTGCAAAGACATTGAGCTTGTTAGACTCATCGCAGCAGATACACCCTCCCAAGAAGTCACTTCAGGTTTTTTTCAGATACCATAGCCCGGTATCCACATTGCTCACCAGATGTCCTGGGATGCATGCTGGGACAGGACCTGACAGCTACCGCTCAAGATTATGACACCAGAAAATCCCGATTTGATCTACATCACAGTGTGAAATTTGTAAGCACCAACGGAAAAGCATGCACCTCTATGCTTAAAAAGATCATTTAATACAATGAGCAAAATAGCTGAGCTACATTGTATCGTAATGCACATTGGAGTAAGGTCCACTGGATTAAAGTCTTAGAGCAGTACACTACAGAACATCTGCAATGAGGGACTGCAGAACTGTAGCTGTCCTGATGTAAACAAATACATAAAAATATTGAGCTCCTAGAAAAAAAGATAATAAAGTTCAAGAGATTTTAAACTAGCCTTATCTCTGACACAGATGCCCTCTCTTTTTTTCTGAGTTAATTCTCGTTTGAATCAAGACTTGTCTTTTAGAACCCATTTAATTTTGATTTACAGATTTGTCATGATCCTTCCCCATCACCACTGCAGCTACACTGTTAAAATGGCCTGTGACATGATCTGTCAAAAGCACAAATAGCTCAACTTGTATTGTTATTGGATTTTCTTATATGTAAATCTTCTACTCTGAAGTGCCTTTTATTATCACATAAGTAATGTTCTAACTCTCCTGCTTCCATTTTTAAAAACAAAAACATAGAAATAGTCTTTTTCTTATCTTCTTTGATATTCCAAGAATATCGGGGCTTACTGAAAATCTGTATTAAAAGTCCAAAAGGCTGCTCAGATTTTTTTGAGATCTATTTGCTAAAAGTTACCAAGAGCTGCTGATTGAAAGTATATGGCATTACTGGCTCCTCTTTAATATCCTGTTAAGTTACTGTTGAAATGGAAAGTATTTTATCACAGTCATGTTCTGACATCAATACTTGATCTTTCTCCAAGTACAGAACTATGTTGAGTGCTATTCAATATAAAAGATATACTTACATAGAACTTACACTATTGAATGCTACTGGATTTTTAAGCAATACTATTGATAACTCCACCATTGCTACATTAATAGTGGACTTCTTAGCATTTCTTGTATTCTTCATATGAGAAGTGAAAGAGTACTTTTTATAACCTGTCACTCCACTGACTGATGATTATGTCCTTTTTTTCCTTCCTACATTTTACCGATGCCTAGCCTATAGTTTTCTATCAAATTCTTTTTCCCCCCATTATTTTGTTTTCTTATTATGCTTGCTATTGTTACTTTCACATTTACTCCTAGGTGAGCTGAATGTTTTTATATATGTAGTCTTTTTTTCCAGTTGTAATTCTAGCAGAACATTATTAAATTTTTCTCAACATCATCCACATTCCATCTCAATTATTTCTGTGAGGGTTTTGACTCCTAGTTATTTCAGGTCTATGATATTGGACATTTAAACCAGAAATGCATGTATGCGTATGTAAATATATCATTCATTTGTCATATAAATTACAGAACAAAGATAATAATTGGCTGCATTTTGGTTTTGTAATCAATTCCTCTATAAGTCAGGACGTGGATTAAAACAGGGGTTGTAACATGCAGTTTTCACCTGTGCCTCTGCGATTCTCCCTTTCTGTCCCTTTGAGGGTAAATTCCCAGTGACAGTATCTTACTCTGGGAGCTGGAGAACTCACGATGATGGGGGGGTTATATTGTTTGGGGCTACTTTCAGTCTATATTTCCTTTGATGATCCCAGTCATTTACAATGTTTCTGCTGTGAATGCTAACATGATTGTGCAGCAGTCTTTGTATGGGATTTTATCCGGTCATCTCAATTTTTTTCCCAGCCTGCTTTCCTTCACTTCTCTCCAGCAGGGGCTCACTAGTGCTTTTGCTCTGCTTTTCTGCCACATACTGCTGATTTTATCACAAAATAATACTTGTCTCCTGTAGAAAAAGCAATACATGCCATACCTCCCCAGATCCTTTATGTGTACTGCCAACATTGTGATATAATGGTGTCAAGTTGGCTTTGTTGATTTTCAATACCTTATAAAAAACACAGCAAGTATTTAAGGAACTGGCCTCTTCCTGAGCTTCATAGTGTTATCTACAGGGCTTAAAGCCTATTTGATTTGTTACCTGTTTTCTTGAAGCTCATAGTCTGCCCCTGAGGTAATGACGGATCTTACTTTGGCTCTCATTTACTCCTTCCATAAATAAAAAATAAACTCCAAGCAGCTGGAAACTCGACCCTTTGTGCCAGTGGAAGACATGGATTTTTCCTGCTTTAGTTACCTTATTTCATTACATTGTTTACTCAACATTCTGAAAATGTAACGTAAGTGTAAATATTGCAGAATTCGACACAGATTCATGAACATTACTGGTATTTCCAGTCTCATACTGACTTACGTTATTTCCAATGGAAGGAGATTTAAAAAAACACAATATTTTTAATCATATTCAATGTTCAGAAAAAATGGGAATAGCTTGATGACCTTCTTAATAAGATTTTAACCTGAAATCTTTTGTCCTTTTAATTTAGGTCAAATAAGCTCTTTATTTTGTGCATATAACTCTGTATCCTTATTTAATTATTCTCTGGATGTAGCTATTGTTAAGCCCCTACAATTTAGTACAGTTCAGCACATATTTCCAGTTGCTTACAGGAACACACTGGGGAATGTGCTTTAATATCACTTCACACTCATTAAAATACAAATTATTCCAGAGTATGGGTATCGTACTGCCATGAATGAATAAATTTTAATCATAAAATATACAAGTGAAAATTCAACCTATTCAAGAATATTGTTTTTGTATGACAGTACTTGTATCTGAATAAATATATTGAGTGAAGTATTTGCATATACAGTAGTATGAGTGGTAATGGGTATACATCTACACAGAGTTGAAAAACAAGAAATGTTGACAACTGTTTTATTTCTAAAAAGAATTATTATTGCTAATCTATATTTCTAATATTTCTAATAATCTTTCTAATACTTCTAATAAAATGTTTCTAATTTTTTTATATTTCTCAAAACTCATAACTCTGCCTCAAAAAACATCTTTAATATATGTCACAATGCTGAAAGATATTTACTTCTTTTTTTTCTTCTTCCCCTCTTGTAGATATTTTTAAATGCAGATACAATCCGTCTGGGAAATCTACCAGTGGGTTCCTCTTCCTCCTCCTCCTCCTCCTCCTCATCCAGCTCTTCAACGCCTCGCCAGACTATCTATGAGCTCTGCGTCTGTCCCAATGGTAAACTTTACCTGTCCCCAGCAGGAGCAGGCTCCACATGTCAATCCAATAGCAACATCTGCTTGTGGAGCTAGAATGACTCCAATTTATCCTCACACCAGAAAAGCCTTTTGTTACTATCCCTCTGCTTCACAGTTCTGCTCGGTTTCCCTTGTGACAAGTTCGAAGCTTCAAACGGCCTGCAGAGCAACTTCTTCCAGTGTAAGCAGGAATACAATCCGGCGCTGCCTTCTCTTGTGGTTTGTGTTGCCACTCGACGTAGAGATGGGAGTGAGATATTCAGAAATCAATGTATTCTTCATCAGGAAACCTGGAACATAATATCACCTTATCCAAAAGGGAGAATAACACAGGTGCCTTTGCTACATGAAGTGAAGCACATAGTTTTAGATTTTTGCAGGACCTGGATATGAACTGCACATATATATATACAGTACATAAACAAATTTGCCCAGAATCTGATGGTGAGATTAATTGGTTCCCCCTGTATGATAAATAACTTTACTGTCTGAAAGCACAATTTTCCATTCATCTTTTTGGATGTAAACTTTTATCCCTGAATTTTAAAATTTTGAAGCATTGTGTGATGCTTGCTTTACTAAACAATTAAATTCAGTAAATGGTTTTTAACACAAAAAGAGACAGAATCCCTCCCTGAGTTTGGTTTCTTTAAAAGCGTGTTGTTACTCTTTGTCTACTAAGTGTAGGGTTTTGTACACTAGGTAAATTTTGGATGTGCTCAGCAATATTACCTTGCAGAGTTAAAAAGATATCTGCTCTTGTTTGTCAGATCTGAATGGCCTTATGTAGTACATTCGTGGCTACTGCATGTGAAGTGATTGCTTTAAGTAGAACATACAGTTTCTGGAAAAGAAGAACAGGGTAAAGAGGGAAATACTGATGGTATGTTTGTTGATCAGCGTATTGCTCTTTACAAGGCATTTATAATTGGCAAATGCAAAACCAAGCAAAAATCTTCAAAGGCACATCTTGTCCATTTTCTAGCTGTGGCTAGCTGCTGCCATTTGGACACAGTGCAAACGTTAGTAATAATGCAATGTGTAATGCTGAGAAGCAATGCACTAACTACTGGCATGACATTTGCGTTTATTATTCTCTTTTGTTTACCATCTGCTCTTAAGATTTTCAAAGTAATAGTAAGATATATAAAAACACATATTAAATGGCATTCGATATTAAAAAGTACATTGGTACTACATTGACTTTATCAGGTCTGTGTTTAAATTGTGCAGCCCCATTTGCACTCAGATATCACTACTGACTTCGTTTTTTGACGAGTTTGATGTGGGGTTTCTTTCTTGTATCAATGTTCGTGCTTGTTTGGCTTGGTTGTAATTGAAATCTTATAAAAATGCTTTGGTATGCTGCAAGTAAATTTATCACAACATTGATTAATGAGAGTATCTTGAAACTTGCAGAACCCAGGAATGTAAAACAGTATAAAAATGTTTCCTATTGTGGAAGATGGCTTGATTACATGAGGTAAGTGTGCTTTTTAATTCTGTCCTTTAAGTTACATCACCTAGCATGTAACTTTAGAGGCTTCTGAATGTAAGATCACCAATGCAATGACGGCTTTTGCAAGGTAACTAAAGTCAGGCCAGGCAGTTCAAGGTGGGTATTTCTACACAATTATTTTTTTCTTAGAGGAAAATAAATGAAAATGAACAAACTAATACTGTGATTACCTTTCTATTTTATTACCACCTAAGAAGGTTCATTTTGTTTTCACTTCAGGTGAAATTCACTCCTATGCAGAAGACCAGCACAAGACGTGTCCACGGCTTGACTGGTGCTTGCCTTTCTATTGGCCCTCTTCTGAGGTCTGAATTTCACCCTGTAGCAAGAATGCTATATTTGCTGTTTCTACCTGTTAAAGGAGGATTTTAAATTGATTATCTCTTCAAAAGAAGGCTGTTAACAGGTGATTTGTTATTTCATTGAGAATGTTATTCTTTTTCTTGGAGAGAAAATATGTTAGAGAATATTGCAAGAATATACATTAGAAGCCTGAGGATTTTTAGTAAGAGGGACAGAAAGAGATACAAATGACAAAGAACGTGATAATAAAACATTTGAAAGTGTAGCCATA
>NW_010543910.1:0-37435 GCF_000687285.1 Phaethon lepturus | reverse complement strand
GTAGGGAAATAGACGTCTGTCTTATGCACACAAGTAATAGAATAGGAGTGTGAAAGGCAAGTGGATAAATAGTATTTCAGGAGGAAAAGTATATAGATATGTATGAGGAAACATCTCTATATATTCATTATCTGTGCACACCTACATATACTGGTTACTTAAAAGATGAACAAACTGATTATAGTGACTAATCTATTTGGTGAATTAAATTTTGGCTTTTACAAATTGCACACAAGCAGACTAAGATTATTTTCTCCCAAAATAAACCCCCAGGATGGCTTGCAGATACTTTGTAATGAATTTTCTGTTGAGAATTTCTTATTTGTTCGCTCTTTACCTTATGTGATTACTTACCTGTAATATGTACAAAAAAAGTTTCTGCCCACTAGATGGAAGGATCCAACCTTTATAAATTTTACACAAACTTGGGTGGGAGTGGGCAGGTAGAAAAAAAAAATCTTTTTTTACTAGATTCATTTTCATAATAAGACTGGAATAATTTATCACTTTGCATGAAGAAAACTCAGGGCAGAGGTGGAGACGGCACGTTGGACTCCACAAAACCAAGCCAGTAAGTCTGCATAGCTCTGCACTGTCAGGATTTTCTTGCTTGGAGTCCCTTCAGTCTGAAGTAGAGAGTATTTGAGAGCTTCAGCAACCTATGAGATAGCATAATGAGTTCTCATGATGTCTTAATATTCTGGTGAGTTTCATAATATTGACGTTTTACGTGAAATCCATTGAAAGCTGTAAGAAATAGAAAATCTCAATATTAATCTTAAAAAATATTTCTAGCCCACATGGTTTCAGTGAGTATTGGAAAATATTTTTATTATAAAATATAAAAAATTTTAACACATTTAGAGAACTAAATAAATCAGAACACCAACATTCTGTAAGCGGCAGCATCATTCCTGAGTGGAAGGAGAAACAGAACCAGTGTTTTCAAATGTTTGGACCTGGGAATAGTGAAAACCTCCATAGTAGAGCTCTTCGGCTTACAGTGTGCCCCAAAAATATCAGAAAAATGGCGTAATCCCACAATGTCATTTCAGATGGAAGGCAACTAGAAAATTTTGGTGCAAATACCGTATTAAAACATGGAGCCATAGCTGTGCTATTTCAGTGCTGGTTTTATAATGCTGAGGTCATTGTGTGCAAAGCCATAGGAAATTTTCAGATTATTTTTGTCACCTTCCTTATAGATTCCTGAACCTGTCTCCAAGTTATTTCAGTCTTTGTTGGCCATTTATATCTAACATTCAAGTTATGATTAAACCCCAGTTAACGTTTCTCTAGGTAAAGTGCTTATCTGACTGAATATTTTGATTTTGTGTTTTAGAAAAGAGATGTCACTTCTTATTCTGGTTAAGGCAAGAGTTTCCCATTAACAAATTGAAAGATTGAAGACCTTAGGATAGTTTTAAGCATTACTGTTAGACCAATTTAAAAAAAAAGTGGCTAAAATATTCCTCTGAAGTTTTTTATAGTATATGAATACATGTATCAAATAAAGCTTCTTTTTGTACTAAAATGTTTGTATGGAACCACTAAGAGGGTATTGCAGCTGTTTGACTTCTTCAGGGCTGTCCTTATGACAACAATGAAATATATGAAAAGACCTTATTAGCTACATGTATTTAAGATATGCGATAGATTTATCTTCTGTAAAAATATGTGTGTCATGATATTATAGGATACTGTCTCTTTCTTGTTTAAAAAAAGAAAAATAAAAGCATCAGCCAGCCTCTCTGAGCAATGTTAGCTGTATGGTTTTGTATTGCAGTTCATTCATTGGTTAAGTGATAAGACCAAAGACTGACACTTCTATTATATCTAACATTATGACACTGCTGCTTCTACAAATTCTGTTGGAATGAAGAGATGACAAGTTGTAATTGCAACATGAAATTGTAACATAGTTTAGATCTGTGCAGCATTTTGAGCTGTAGATTGTCCACTTTTTTCCAGGGTTTAAATTTTTTGTCAGTGTGGTGCAGTTACATTACTGTTCATGCACATGAGGATCTTTTGGACACTACAAAAGAATATGTATTCCAAAATGTGCTAAGGCATTGCTTGTTTCAACTGAAGTTATACTGTTTTGCTTGCAAAACAGTGGCTGGACTGGATAACAGAATACACTTTAAACAATTTTAGATGCAGGGGGCTATTAAGTCCATAAGAAGATACAACCGTAAGTGTCTAGAAGGATTTAATGAAGGATGTTTAAGATATTCAGTTGCTAACACCATGTATTTTTTTAAGGGACTTGGGGTTTTTTAGATTTTAAATCATTGTCTAAAAAAAAAAAAAAATTAAAAACTAAACGTTAGACTATGGAATTTTTATCAGCTGACTCACTGTAATGCATATGTAAGTTGGATTGAAGTTAGAGTGTCATATTGTTTCAATCAGTACTCAGTAAAGGTCTGCTAACCATTTTTGTTTTGTAACCTTCATGTTAATGATTTTCTTGTGTATATAAATATATAAAAAAGATGGTAACTATTTTCTTACACATACTATGCAATATGTTTGTAAAACTGCAATATTACCAAAATTACAAAAGCTGTGCTTTTGTACTCTCTTGCTATATGTAAAACAGATCTTTTTTCTATTTAATGGACTGTCTGTCTTATAATTGTAGATAACATTATTTAAAAGCAGTACACCGAAATTTTGAGATTTTTTATTTTATTTTCCTTGGATTTTTTGTTTTATGTAAATAATAGCAAGGTTTTGGAAGTTGGAAATTGTTTTTTCTTGGAAAGCTAGAACTTCTACAACATGTGATTAACACAGGCAGTTTGAAATCTCTCCTGTACTTTTTTCATTTGGTCTTAGCATTTTCATTTGGTGCTACTATATTACAATAAATAAATGTGATATATAAAATACGAAACATATCAGAACTCATTTCAAAAATAAGCAAGCAGTAAACTTTCTAAGGGTGAGAAAACTGATGAGAAATTTTTAGTTTTTCTGTATGTTTTTATTTGATAGATTTTTTTTTTTTTGTTATTATGTATTCCCGTACTTCTGTCTACATTAGCCATATGGTAATAGCTTTAATTTGTTTTTCAAGTTTTTGTCCTCACACACAGTATACTAGAATTTTATTTCAAAAATGTTTTTGAAAACAACAGACACTGCATTTAAATGCAGTACTTACGTTAAGAAAATCCGATTTTAAAGAAGTGTAGGTTTTATTTCTACATCAGCATTACTGAAGTTAAAATTACAGTACTACATCTCATCTACCGTAAAAGCGTATTACACTACTCAAGTTCCTTTGTACCTTGGCAGAATAAGCATAAACTGTATGTTTATGTTTAAGCTGCACCAGTTTACAAACCACTTGACAATTACACAGTCTTGTAAAAGGTCTTGTGGTGACGTCATCGATGCAAACAAATCCTCTCTACATTTAAATTGGGTAGCATCAGTTCTGCTAACAGCATAGCCTTGCACAGAGCTCTGGCAAGAAGCAGAGTGAGCATTTGGTGGTTTGTTTGCACTGAGCTCCTTGATGCCATGCGACATTTTCAGCAATATCCACAGTAGCCAAACAGTAGCTAGCTGCATAATGCCTAAAAAAATCGTAATTTCTATACAAAGGCAACAGTTGTATAGAACTATCAGTAACACAGGTCCTGCTACGTCTCAAGTGACTAAAACATGATAGCTGATACAGCAAGAAAAATTACTCTTAGCTGTTTTATTCAGGCTTGGACTAGTCCAATCTGGGAAAACCTAATGACAGTAAAAGATAAATAGAAGGTATAGTGGAAAAAATACACATAAATATTGTATTGATTCAACACAGTCCATACTGAGACTAGACTTTAATGCAAGCTGTCTGTGTAAAATAAGGTCTCTTCCGAACCTTTGAACAGACCTTCACATTGTAGTGTTTGAATTTGAAAGTATTATTTGATCTTTAACCAACACATTTCTGATATGAACCAGGACCAGGAAGAGTTTCAGAAGAACCAAGGTAAAAGCATGTATTGTATGTCTGGTCTGATTAGAGTCAATTACCCATAATTAAGCCTAGCCTACTTACCTAAGAAAAAATAAATAAATTGGAATTAGAAAGTTTCCCTCAGTTTTGGGAAAACTTAGATCTTTACGGGCAGTTGACCTTTTTAAGGAGTGTCCAGCTCTTCCAGTGTTTCAAATTCTGACATGTTTAAGAACTGAGAGTAATTTATATAAAAAATTAGGCCTTTGGCTTGGTCAAGTTCATTTAACGCATGACTTGATCTAAGAAGCAAAGGTGCCTTTTATTCACATTTATACCTCCTTGTTTGTGAGACCTGTGAGGGAGAAGTTCAGTTTCCAACATCATCTAGAGCACAATGAAGAACAGGACTTAGGCATAAGAGAAGCATTATTAAAGGCAAGACATTTTGTTTCCTGTGCTTTATGGTGTTCCAGGAGTTTGCGTACAGTCATTTTTCACCACTGAGAGATCTGTGTTCTAGCACAATAACCTATTTTTAAGCATATTATTTCAGAACCATTCATTGTTTTCTTTCTAGATGATGTTTATTCAATTTTCTTGCCCCAAACACTACAACAGCTAGTGAAAGTAAAATCCTCCCCCTTAATTCCCACCCACACGTACCTCTTCAGCTGAGCTTCAGTCGTCCCCCTTAGCCGCCTCCTTTCTTCCCAAATAAGAAAAGAATAGACAATGGAAAGGATTTAGCGGTCTCTTTATCAGGTTTCTTCCCATGTAACTTACTGGAACCGTATCAAAGAGGAAGTTTCTACCAAAAAGGAAGATTATGTGCTTTGTGAAAACAGAAGTTAGTTATATAAGAAGGAAAAAACACACAGGTAAAGATCAATTTTAGTCTGACTTACTAGAATGAACAGTGAAAGTTTTTGGACTATAAACTTCCTGATAGCCTTTAATTTCTCATAACTTCTATCATGCAATAAATGCATTTAAAATACCATAAGATAAATATGCGAATTATCCTATCCTGTTACATTTTTCATTATTTTTAAATAGAAAAGTAATCACTGAGCTCATTCTTTGTCCCTCTCTACCAATTATTTATCTACCTTCAAAAATTTGAAAGGAAAAAAAGACCTACAATATTAAATAGTTTAAAGTATCTATTAAAAAACCCTACTAATAACAGAATATTGTTCCTATAGCTCATGGGTGACATTCTCATTCATCCTAGGTAAATTAAGAATCTGATTTCTGTTACAGTGGCATGCCTTTCTGTTGTTTTGTGTGGTCTTTGTGAGACTGGGAGCCCCGATGATAAAAGAAATAGAGTGTCTATATAGTAGTAGTAGAAGCAACCTGGGACAGACAGGAAGACAGTGGTTTTTTTCACCTGCAAGCAATGGGTAGGACATTGGTGCATAGGCAGTAAATCCAAATCAGCCATGTTGCAACAGTACACAATAGAAATATAGTTAAAAGCTGGATTTTATTTAATTTTTTAAGTAAAAAACCAGTCACCAGAGTTCTCCCTAGGCCTAGTAGTAACTCAGAGAAATGGGCAGAAATTCAGATATAGATTAATCATTTTTATGTCTTTATATCCATGGAACTTTCTTTTTCCTTTCTTTTCCTGACTCTTTTTCAAAACACCATTGGAAAGGAGAAAAGCAGTAACATAGGTAAAAGTTTTGTGCTTCTCAAGCCGAAGGTGACAGCAAACTCTCTGTTTGCACATATGTGTGGCAGAAAGAGCTGAAGATAGGCCAGTACCCTAGAGCGGATTCAAACGCTGGTAAAGTTAATAGGAAACACTGACAAATTCTGTGTCTTTGGATAAAGTCTGTGCAAAAAACGTCAAGATCCATGGCTTTTCACACTGTATCTCTAAAATACATCATTAACAGTATAACTTTCCCTCCGAAAATTGTTTCCAGATCTAACTACAGGTACCACTTTGACTCCCACACAAGGAGAGCTCGAAATGATTGTGCAGTCTTCACTCATTTCTCGAAACCAAATTAACAAATTAGAAGATGTCCAAAAATGAGTCATAAAAGAAAATGGTAAAAAAATTTACTGCCACTGGCTTTGCATATTTTGGCCCAGTGATCTCCTTGCAGCAGAGGAGTTGCACTGTTTATGGAAGCAATAGATTTTTATATTTGTGATCTTCCCAGTCATTTCTAAGGAGGCTTTGCAGAGCATGCTGCTTCCCTTCCCTCCTCCGCAGGGGAGTTAAATTAGGGAAATGAATCCTGACCACTGGGGTTTGGGCTCAATTTTTGTTGCACAGTCTATCTTTAGATTTACAGTGATCCCTACTTTTAAGTGTAAAGGGGAGAGAAAAATTTGATGCCAGCTACTAAAGCTGACGTTATTCATTGCTGCAGGGAGTGGGTTAATGCTCGAGATAATCATTACTGCTATGATGGAGCAAAATGCAAGGGAAGAAGGGGAGCGTACAACCAAAACATTAAACAGAAAAAGGACATGGACAGAGAATAAAGGCATGGGGAAAAGAAACACAGAATGTTATTAGAAGAGGTTTACAGTTTAAAGAAGACGACAATAATTTTGTGTTAAATTTCTCTTTACCTCTCTGGCCTTGTCAAATATAACATGTCCAAAGTGCAGGAAACAGAGGAAATGCTTCAGGATACCATTGATTCAGAAATAATTTCCAAGACCAGAAATGTATTATTCATCAAAAAGATAGTTTAGGCTATATAGGAAAACCTCTGTTGCTACTCTGGCTGTGAGGAGAGGCACAGCCTTGAACCTATAAGCTATATAGAAGACAGAATGTTTTATGTACAAAAGGACTGTCCTGGAAGAAGGGAGTCACTGAGACTTACTTTAGCCTACAGCCAGTGTAAATAGAAAAATAGCTGGAAGAAGACTTAGGAAATTGAGAATAGTCTATAGGTTGGTGCATTTTTTTTTTTAAAGTTGGGGTTTTTTTTTGAGGTAAGAGTCTGAACTGTAAGGTTTTTTGTTTGTTTGCTTGTTTTCCAAACAATCTCTGGGAGCAAGCAGTGACTTCTACTGTGATTTGTTTCACAGCACTCAAGAAATGTATATACATATATAAAAATATGTAAGAAAGCAGGCCTACTTATAAGCACTTCGGAAAGAGCATCAGCTGTCTTGTGTTACGAAAGGTAGATCCACCAGCTAAAGAACTGGACTGGTGAAAGCTTTTGTTTATGTTGAGTTTTTTTAAGCACATAATATGTTTATGTCTACCCACATCACATTTCACAGTTCTAGAGCCCAGATGAGTCCTATTCTTGTACCACTTTGTAACGAAATAGTTTATACCTGTACTTATGAATTAGATCATATGCAGTGCAAATTTTACATAAAGGTATTTATTCTCTATCATGACTATTGCCACCTCGTCTCCAAGTTTCCTAGCATAAACTGCTGGACTACAGTAGACATACTAAAATTCTGATATTAAACTATTAGTACTTCTATTTTCCTTTGGGAAAGTCTAGGACACCGTACCAGTCCTTTCTACAGTGCTGTGATAATAAACATCTCTTCTCATGCATGTCAGCATATATTTGTGAACAAATCACCACATGATTAACCAGATTCGTGGAGCTGCTTCCTAAAATGATTTGTTTATTTATCTCCAGTTTCCAAAATCTTGCATGGCTTTAATATAATGTGGGGTTTATCTTTTTGTTTAACTATATCACATTATGTACTTTTAAAGAGATTTACATTATATATCTAAACCACAAAACTTTATTAATGGCCATATATTTCTGAGAACTGAAAGGGAAAAATACATTTAAATCACATTGTCTCACATTTTACAGAAGAGTATGATTTCAGTTGATTTAAGCAATTTTCCTGTCTATTTTTAGGAAATGTAACAAGCAATCATTTAATTAAATTTGACACTGTACAGTTTGCTTAACAAATATCACTTCAGTTAGACTATTGCGATGACAAAGTATTTACATTCCAAAGAAAAGTTTCTAAATGGTGTATTATTCCCTTTTAGACATAAATAATGTATTATCATGTTGTGAAGTATGACAAGTTAAGTTATATCAATTTTTAAATAAATGTAAATAAAATTCTTTAGTATAAACTTCTGTGAAATGTGCACCTTCAATTTATTGAACATTTTTATTAACATAATTAATCTGGAAAATAAGCTACATGTTAATCTTTTCCACATTTTATGTTTTTTTCCATTGTCTTGCACATTCTTTTTGTGAGCAAGATATAGTTTTTGACGTTTGGAACATTTTTTTTGTGCAGAGTTCATATAGTTTGCTTTAATATTCAATGCATATCAGCTTATCCTCTAGTTTTATTTATCCTGAATGCAGTTTTGTCACTACACTTAACATTTAGGTTAAGCTCCTTCGAAGCTCTGAATACTTAATAACTATAAGTGTGTGAGTCATTCCAGTAACCTTAATGGAACTTGTGAAGTTTGAAGTTAGAAGCATGATAAAATATTTTGCTGGGTCAGTCTTCAAAAATCAAAGTAAGGCAATACCCTACAGGTCTAAAAATTACTTACTATAAAATTGAAAGTGAAAGACTGTTCTGAACATTCCATAGTGCTTCAATTTTCCTCAGTTTAGTTGAGTAAAGCCACTCTGGAGAAGATACTTTAATCGGTATTTCCCTTTTCAGATCTGTGTGTGACTTCTAAGCACCACTGCCTGGCTGCATCATACCCATTTTTACTTCTGATTTGAATTATATCAGCATCTATTATGTTGAAAGTGTTTTGTGCAAGTCCTAAAAAACCCTGCTGAATTATTTTGAACGTACTGTATTGTGTTTTTGAGCATGTGCCATCAATCATCAAAGATAATTGGTGGCATTGGGCTATTTTTCACATATACAGCTCTAGAAATGATTTATATCTGAAGCACTGAAACACAGATAAAGCCTTTACCCTGCACATACGGGGCAAAAGTACCTTGATTCCACAGTTCACCTGGCATAGTGCAGCTTGCTCATCCTGATGGTCTCGTACTTAAATTGTCTTCCCAGATACACTGGATGGTGTGAATGCACATCATCAGGCAATGAGCACCCCTTAACTCCACACGCTAGGCTGAGGAAAATCAATTTGAATTCTCAGAAGATGCAGGTAGTGCAGATGGCCACTGCATATTGCCAGCTGTTCCACAACAGGACTGGAGTCTTGGAGAGGGATTTAAAAAACAAACAAGAAATTGGTTTGTAAATTGTAACAAGTTACTGAGCTGCATGACTGCCCTATTGATCATCATGGGACACAGAAGAGCTCAGACAAATGGAGAATGAAGTTTTCTTCACACCTGCAATAATCAGTAATCACGGTGTGGTGGGAAAAGAGGAAGTAAATAACAGGTTTCACAGTCTTGCCCCCATGAAGATGTCAGCTCTGTAATATAAGATTTGGTATGGGAAGATCTGACTATCAGCTGTGTAAGAATTTACTAGTCTATCTCTCAGCTGTACTCTGGGGAGAATAATTTTATGAAAAAAAAATTTATTTTGTTTTTTCTGTCATGGTGATTACTCTGCTTGTGGCTTCTCTTTTTCTAACCGTTAGTCTTATAATTCCTTTGGACTCTTTCTGTAAGAGTCTGTCATAAATACTAATATTGTGAAAGTGCTCCAGGTTAATGGCCTTGCCTTCTCATGTTTAATAAAATAACACATGAAAGTGTTAGGGAAGTGATCGTGCCCCTGTACTCAGCACTGGTGAGGCCGCACCTCGAACACTGTGTTCAGCTTTGGGGCCCCTCACTACAAGAAGGACGTTGAGGAGCTGGAGCGTGTCCAGAGAAGGGCAACGAAGCTGGTGAGGGGTCTGGAGCACAAGTCTTATGAGGAGCAACTGAGGGAACTGGGGTTGTTTCATCTGGAGAAGAGGAGTCTGAGGGGAGACCTTATCGCTCTCTACAACTACCTGAAAGGGGGTTGTGGTGAGGTGGGTGTTGGTCCCTTCTCATAAGTAGATAGTGATAGGATGAAAGGAAATGGCCTCAAGTTGCTCCAGGGGAGGTTTAGATTGGATATTAGGAAAAATTTCTTTACTGAGAGAGTGGTCAAGCATTGGAACAGGCTGTCCAGGGAGGTGGTGGAGTTGCCATCACTGGAAATGTTAAAAAAAAAAATGTAGATGTGGCACTTTGGGACATGGTTTCATGGTCATGGCGGTGTTGGGTTGATGATTGGACTTGGTGATCTTAAAGGTTTTTTCTAACCTTAATGATTCTGTGATTTTGTGAAGTAATGTTTCATTTTATAAGCCAAATTTAAAGATCTTATCATAATTCCAAATCAAATTATCCTAATCTCAACAAAACACCTTAGATATCACTCTGTGTAGTTTTCCTGTTAGCATTCCCACTGGACTTCTGTGGACTCTGGAGAAAACACCCAACCAATATATTTAGCCCAACCAACGTTCAAGTCTAGGTCAGAGCAGTCTCTGGGGGTGGCAGCAGGGGGTGCTATTTAGGGACAACATGGGAGTCTAGTCGGTTTCAACCGCCCCTTCCCCACAGACTCCCCTGGTATCCACAGCTGTATTCCCCACCTCGTACCTTTGGTTTCGGTTTATGGAGCTGTCGCCCATGAGTTTCTGCAATCCTTTTTCAAAGCTGCTGACACAGCTGCTTTTTGTGTCAGCAAGTTCCAAATGTTCGTCACCTGCTGCTCAAAGAGGAGCATTCGTTTATCTTTTTTGAAGTGGTCTTCAAATAGTTTCACTGAGTGCCCTTAGTTCTGATATTGTGGGATTTAGAATAGAACAGAATAAACTATTTCAGTTGGAAGGGACCTACAGTGATCACCTAGTCCAACTGCCTGACCACTTCAGGGCTGAAGTTAAAGCATGTTATTAAGGGCATTGACCAAATGCCTCAAACACTGTCAGGCTTGGGGCATTGACCACCTCTCTAGGATGCCTGTTCCAATGTTTGACTAACCTCCCAGCAAAGAAATGTTTCCTAATGTCAAGTCTGAACCTCTCCTGAAGCAGCTATTTGATGAATAATAGCTCTGCGACTGCATTATCCACCACTGTAAATGTTAAACGTATCCCCTTCAGCCTTTTCTAATAGCTCTTCAAATTGACGAGTCCCAGTCTTCTCTTCAGTTTCTTCTTATTATGCTCAGATAAACTCCATCCAGTCCTGGTCACTTACCAACACCTAATTTATGTGGTCTAGTGCTTCTTCTATACATATTCTCCAGTAATCTAGCCCCTCTGACCTATCTGCTACAGAGAATGCACTGAGTGTGGGAACATCCCCAGTACCATCAGCATCCTCTGCATTAGGCTTGTAATCCTGGCAGAGAAGCACTTCTAAGTTTTGCCCTTGCTCCACTGTTTGACATGGCACATGCCAGTCAGCTGGCCGGGCTAGCAGTCTTGTTTGTCTACTCTATTTATTGCAACTGTGATGTGTATTCCCTCCTGGCCTTTCAGAGTCACGCTGAACATTAACCACATCCTCTCAGGGGTCACATCAGTCTGAACCAGGTGGTCTTATGGGCCTGCTGGCTTTCACCCAGCTCCTGGCATAAATACTCCTCTACAATCTTTTTAATTTTCAGTGCCAGCAGACTGGCTCCATTTCGATTAAAGTGCAGTCTTAATAGGACCACTGAGGGTTTTTTAAATCTATTACTCTCAAAGTGTTGCTGCAAAGGGTACACGTGTTCCTCTGGCTTTGCTCATCTCTCCTGACAGCAAGGGTCATGCACACTCCAAGGTCCCAGAGGTTCTGCACATGCATGTAACCACCCTTCCCAAAGCACATGAATCAAGTTTTGCTAGAAAACAAGAAAAATATAGTCTTAGACCATTGTTTGAACCTTTTGGTCTCCTATTCCACACCTGTATTAAAAACACATCACCGAAGCAGCATTTTAACATTGATCATTTTACTGTTCAGCAAAATCTGTCTTTAAATAACTTCTGGTCATAGTTCCTCCTTTCCTAGTAATTATTTTTATAATTTTAGTTTGTTTATCCTCATGTCCCTAAAGTGTTTATTGCAATAAAATTTCTCACACATATTCAGCTGGCATATAAATTATGTTGCTCTCTGAACATTAGGCAGGTTAAGACACAAAAGACATTTTTGTTGTAGGGGAAACAGAAGTTTAAAAAAAAATTACATTTGGAGCCTATTGAGGAACACTTAGGGAATATTACAGGAAATTGTGTATTTTGGGCAGCTTGCTGCATTTTTCACTTCCCAAATGCCTGACTAAACATTCATATTCTGGTTGGTCCAGTGTGGTTTCCAGCCCCATCAGTCTCATGGAAGGTTTCTCTCCCTGACTAACCTAGTGTCTCTCCAGCAAAGGTTTCCGATTCTTATCAATCCAGTCTATCTTCTTACCCAACTGATCCTATAATGATCAAAAGGTGCTAAAAGGGCTATATAGGACTTCAGGAGGGCCTGCTGGGTGTTTGTTTTGTAATCAGCGCTTGGAGTTGTTGCAGCTGGTGGTTTTTTTTTTTCATCCTGCTAGACTTCTGCTTCCTGACTAGGTTTGGCTCTGGTTCCTGATCAAGTCCCTAGTCCTAGCTCATATGCTGGCTTTTACTGCTGACTTCTGAGGCAGCTGTTGTGCTTTGCATCATGGTATGCTTCATGCTACCAGTGTTATGCATGGAGTAGCGTGGTAAGTACTACTGGAGGGAAGGGAATTGTCTACCAAGAGGTGCCCTGTGGCTGGTGCCCTCTCAAGGTGAGAACTCTCCAGAGATCTGAGTAAAACCTGTGTGCAGCTGTCTAGAGTGTTAAGCATTCTAGCTAAGAAAAGAATTTCTGCCCACTTTTCATTAAAAAAATGCATTTTTTTAAAGTTGTTTTTCTGTTGATAGTCTGGTCATCATAAATCATTGCAATTGCATTGTTTAGTGTTTTCTGCATGGAAAAAACTAAGCTGTTTTCAAATGTTTGTTTTTCCATTATTGGGGACCACCATAAGTACTTTACTCTCTCTTAGCATTTTACTAAGGCTCCAGTCTTATGAACAGATATGTAAGCCCTTAACTTCTGGTAAACAATAATCTTCAGTAAGTTTTATGAGACTACATGCAGGATTATCAGATAAATGACCAGTATAAAGATCAGTAAATGACAACACCATGAGCTTTACCCAAATTCAGAGAAATAAAATAATGTGCAATGGTTAAGACCATCTTTCTTTTTAATGCCCTAGATCCAGTTTTAAGAGCTATTCTGGATTATCTTTTGAAAAACTCAAGACAACTCGATGAAGCTTAAAAAAAAATATTAAGAAGCATCACAAGCTTTAAAGAGAAGAACAGTGTTTTTCTAGTGGTGTCAACCTGATGCCTCCAATTGTGCTTTAAAAATAGAATACCCAGGGATAGTAAATTTTCAATTAGCAAATTAACAGCTCTTACACTTATTAAATTAAGGCATTGCAGATTTATAGTACCTTGGGAGTCATGATTTTAATATCCTAAGTGACTAGATTTTATGAAAAAACTCTTCATTCTCTTTCATGCTTGGCAAGAATAGTTATCAGAAAAGGGAGGTGGGACTGGTCAGAAACTTTTATCATGATTTTTAAGAGTATTTAAGTGCATGTGCTTTATCCATGTCTGCCTTATCACTTTATATGAGAACCATTGTCACTGTTTGTTTTCAACCAATGATGAACAAACTTCAAGAGTTTAAAAATTTGAGTATGATGTGCAAGACCCTAGCATCCAGATATGCTTTCATAATTTATCCTGACATGTTTGGACATGTTTTTTTTCTAGATTGAGGAAGATTTTTTTTTAATAAATTCTTGTTGATGGTGTTTTTAAGGACACCTGCAGTAGTCCATTTTTCTTGTGTGTATATAAAATAATTTGATGAACCTCTGGATTATTTCCTCACAATAAGAAAAAATCGTGTCTCGGAGGAAATCAGGGGGTTGATAATCCAATCAAAATTACCACCAGATCTAGTGATGAGAAGCAAAATCCAGAGCTAGCGAAATAAAGCAAAATCCAATAAGCATCTCACTGCATGCATAAATATTTATGCCAAAGGCAAAAATTTGTGCTCAATTTCTTCGTGACTCTTCATAACACAGGGTTATATCTTTCCTCTGATTCTCCTGTTTGCATAGAAATAGTTCATATTTCTTTTCCACAAAATGTCTGTGCCCTTATTTGCAATACTACTGATCCCTATTTCAGTAATTAGATATAAAAGTCTACACTATAGCACATAATACATTACATGTAAATACATTTGGTACTTGGCATTTATGACTTTGGTAAGAGGCTTATCATTTTATTTAGCCTGACCATTTGTGAACTGAAGTGACTCTCCGAGAAGACAGTTCAGAAATACATGTGGCTTTCCTGTTATGCTCATCGTTATTTATAAAAATCTCATGTCTTTAGATATCTTAAATTGTATTTTCCATAATTATGATGGGTAGGTATCAAAAATATAGGGATTACAGTTTAACAGGTGTCAGCTAATACCATGCTTGAGTGCTGCAAATAGCCCAAGGAGTATATTCGTCTCTAATTGTCTACACTCCAGAGCACAACAGCTGCCACTTGTAGCAGATGCATCATCTGACTGACGATATTCTCCAATGTGTCGACAAGCTTTTCTGGTGCAGCTGATTATATATGATTGTATTTGGCATAGCTGCCTACCCTTAATAGACACTTTTATCATTGTTCACTGAACATTGGAATAGTCAGCTGTTTATTATGCCAGCTATAATGGACTATCAGCCAAAAATTTTCATTAAGATGGCTGTTTACTGGACTATGTAAAATGAATCATTGACCTTAATGAACTAGTGTCCACATGTCAAAAATACACTACACTGGGTGGAAATAGCGGTTTTGGCAAGAAATTTTTACACAAAGACTGGAGTCTCTTCTAATCTTTATGGGTAATTCCACTAGTATTAAGCTGGCACATAATTAGGTGATTGTTCTAGAAACTGCACTTCTGATACCTGTGCGGGTTTGTATATAAAGGTCTCATTCTTACAAAATTCTTTGCAGCATGACCATATTTGACAGGCACTTATTTTCCCGGTCTTTTGTAGGGCATTATTCAGAGTAAGGGAAGGATGAAGAAAAAAAGAATTAAAAATCCTTATTCTTTGGCTATTTTTCTTTCAAAACAGAGGTTTCACTTTCATTAACTACTGTAAATAGTTCACATAGCTACTTAAAATAGGTTTTCTTGATTTCTTCTTGTTTTCATGTCCGAACTCCATCTTTAAAAGCAATCTAAAAGAGTGGGTCTATAATATTAACCCCTAGTAAGGAAGGAGTTCCATTCATGGAAGCTGCTACAAATCAAAATCCCAATAGCGAACTGGGAAGCTAGATGAACCACTCTCACATTATCCAATATCTCTCTTACAGTTTTCAGCATGTGGGAAGGAGTTTCTGGGGATTATTATTCTTCACCAGGTGTAAACTATATGGGTTTATTTAGTTCTATTGACTTAATGAGTGGAAGAAAAAAAAATAGATCCATGACAATTCTTTTGTCTCTAAAATACTGCAGTGAAAGTTTTGAAAGGAAAAAGATGAAGTCACTTTGACAAGGTCAAAACAGTCTGAATTAAGAACTGATTAAATAATCATATTTGATACCAGAATAATTTGGAACCCATGGTAGATAACAGTAAGGTAATTGTTTGCAGCTGCTTCTGATAGGTGTCCAGGGTAGATCTCATGCCATGCAGAGTTTGGTTTCCTGATTCCAAGAGAGAGATTAAGACATTCCCTTAAAATAAAATAAGAAATAGGGGACAGAGGTGGGACTTTTAATGTCAGCTACTAAAGAGGTAAAGAAGTAGTGGGTTTTCGGAAGTAAGCTACTGAAGACTGATAAAGGTCTTCCAAATGGAGAGAGCAATTAGTTATAGGATCATGGCCTGCACTGTGTGAATTATCAGATGTTCTAATTTAATAAAGTTTAAGTCTTATTAAGTCATGGGTCTTTACATCTTGTTCATCATATAGGGCAGGCAGTCTGCTGTAGAACAGATTTAATAGTAAGGTGTCAGGATTATGTAGGCATCTGGAGCACACAGGAGTATGTTAGACCATGGTGATTTATTAGAATTAGTTGGGGAAAGCTACCTTCTACACAGATAAGTTTGATTAGTCAAAGCAGGATCTCATTAAAAAGGACATCTTTGTTGAGGTTAGTGGTGTAATGTTAGTATGTGCAGTACCTCAGATTTCAGTAGTCCAGCACTGTAAAGGTATGAAAAACTTTCAAAATGCAGTAAAATACATTTTTATTTTTACAAGGGATGTCAATGTTTAACAGGGTTAGGAGGAAGGCCTTGGAGGAGTCATTGAGAAAACCCATATTCTGTATGAGTTTTGCTTAGGTTCTGAACGGAAGACAAGTTTAGGTGTAGAAGATGAGTTTCTCATACTGGAATGAATCTGGCTGGTAACTTAAGAGGAATTCCACATTTTGGATGAAACAGTGCAAACCAAAATTTTCCCTGTGAGGTTGAATTAAATTATGTTTATTTTTTTAAACTTTGCCATATTATAATAAGTATCAAAATATGTAATTAATAATAGGGGAAAAAGGCGTGCTAAACACACATGCTTACATTACAATGCATAGGTACTGTGCCAATATGTGAAAAATATATATACAATATGTTTATATATATATATGTATGTATATATACATATAATGCAAAGAATCTGTCAGTGGGATATCATAATCCAAGTAGTCAAAAAGGTGAACTGTCTGTTCCTTGTCTTAAACCTTTTCTTACAATTGTTTCTAATTTGGGTGAAATTTTGCATTGTTCTTTATGCTTAATATAAGCTTCCTAAGCACAGAGAAAGTCTTCAGTTGGCACTGCATTATTCTCAGTCACACAGTTTGCTTTGCTCTCATTGTGTTTTATCCTAACAATGACAAGCATGTAAAATATTCAGATTCTACATACTAATTATTATGTGAAAGAAAATCTCAAAACTTCAGTTTTATCTTAACATAATTGAATAGAGTTGTCAGCTGCATACAGAGTTGGTTGCAACTTGACATTGTTAGCTGTAATGGGAATTCAATCCATATCAATCAAATCAAGCTGTCGCTCAGGGGTTGAGGCAAACGAGTGCCTGACATGACTGGGTATCTTCAATTCCCATATCTAGGAGCTCTATACTCATAAAACTCTATTGTCTTGTAATAGCCTTAATGTCCTGTTGTGGCGGAAATACTATTGTACTATGCTTTCAATATTATGAAGAGACAAAAAATATGCTTATTTCTGTGTTCTGTACATCAGGCAATGTACCTCCTTGTAAAACTGCCTACCCTCACTTCTGAAATGGCTTACAGGTTAGCCTGTACAAATAACTCTGAACAGGATCATCTGTTTAATAGAATAGTTGTTTGCTAATGTCAGACTCAACTACTGTCAACATATGCTAGATACAATGCCAGTCATGGTCGAAGTTTGTCTGCCTTATGCAATGTCATTTGCACAGCAGGAAGGCATCACAATGGTGCATCAAAAACTGTAGAGACAGACAGTGGATAGTAGAGAGTCTGAGCAGCGTCTGATCTTGCCCTTTATGACTGTGTATTTGATTTTCCTCCACAGTCAATACCATGTAAATACTCTGTGCAAATGAGAATTAGCTCTGCATCAATATGCACATTTTAATTATATAAATATATCATGGACATTGCATGATGATGAGTAGCACTCTCTATATATGGCCTGTGTTTTTTCCCTACCGTTTACATTATCTTCTGTAAAAGCGTTGGTTATAACTTCTGTACTAGCGACGACTCAAACTCCAGGTTTGCCTCAGGCCTTTCCCATCTTTATAGAGTTAAAACATTTACCTTACCATCTCTTTGCTAATGTATATTTGGTAACTCATATTCAGGGAAATAAAACTGCTTATTGTGAATGTTCACTTTAAATATTTGTCTTTTCCTGCCATTATTTAACATTACCATTCTTCAGCCTACCTGTGAAGACATTCAAGACTTGTACATTATAAGAAAAAAGCACAGCTGTCTTATTTTTCTTCCAGTATTTAGGTTTCTGCTAAATCTTCTATGTCTCAAAAGAAAAAAAAAAAAATCTCTCCTTCTCTTAATTTATATCTCCTCAAATGTATCTAAAATGTTCTATTTTTCTATGATTGTCTTCCGCAGGAACCTTTCTTCATTAACACCGCATAACTTCTCCAAATACTTTTTAGAGTTCTTCACCTTTGAAGGTGTTAATCCACTGTGTTTTCAGTGTCCCTTTTTCCATTGCATCCCTTTCCTTTCCGTGCTTTACAGACAGTCATATATGAACCTTTTTTGGTCACTCTGAACTGGACTCTTGTTTCTCCTTCTTGTTCCCAATAATTTTGGGTTTTTTTCTCAATTTCAGAACTTATAATGTCCCTGCTATGGTGATATTTGAGCATTCCCAAAGGCAATAATCACAGCCATCAGAGATTAGTAACTAACTTCTGTTATTACTTTTCCCAAGGGAATTTCAGATGCAATTCTGAAATGTTGTGTAAGAACTACATACTGCTTAATGTCACTCTCTCAAATTTATTGTCACTACTTACTGTTTTTATCACACAATGCTACTTTCTTAAAGCTGAAATTAAATTTTCCAGAAAAAGCTCAATGCTTAATAAGGATATTAACAAGGAGAACATAAATATGTATATAACTTTTTTGTTTGGCAATTGTCATTCTTCATGTAATGTCTTAGTATTTCAGAGCCTTTTAGGAAGTATTTTGGACTTTTATGATCTCTGATACTTAGTGCCAAATGCTTATTACCAACTGCTATATAGAGATAATGTGGCTTTTAGATTTTTTTATTTTTCAGTTGACAAAGATAAATTTAACATTTGTTACTTATGTAGGCAGAAGAAACAGCCATTGCCTACTGAAGGGTGTCAGACTAGGTTTTGCCTGAGTTGCTTCCTGTTCCAGTAGACTATATCTTTTTTAGGGAAAAAAACACTCTGATTTCAAATCTCCATTTGAGATTCAAATCACAGTGTCTAGCAAATTTTACCAATGCTTAATGAATGTTTCTACTCCAGTGTGCCTTATTCCTAGTCCAAATTTTAGTTCTACTAATTTTGTTTAAATCTTGACTGCTAGTAAAAAACATTCTTTTAATCCATTTTCATTTTCAATAAATATGTTGTCACACTGTGATTAGTCATTTTTCCATGTACTCTTTTTGTCCAGACAACTGAAGTTCATTGACACTTTTCTATTTTCCCCACCAGTCCTGTATTCATTCCTGTCTGTCTCCTCTAAAGGTTCCTCTATCAGACTTTCAATTTTGGAAAGTTGATGTTCTGTCACCAACTAAAGGTGCTATAAGACTTCAGGTTTTTACACAGGATGGGTGAGGCCTTTCTAGAAGTTCTAGGATGGCTTTAGGTCTGACCTCAGAAAATGTATATGTACCTGGATTCTTGACAAAACAGCACACCAATATTTTGGCTGTATTTGACACTGCTCCTCTGATTTTTACTGCTAAAGTTATTCACTGTTCAGGATCATAAATCCTAATCTCCATATCCTGTTCAGATTCATTATTCCTTTTCCCCCTTTTTGGCCTGAAAGATTTTACTTTGCATTTTCTGTATAAAACATATATAGTCCTTGCCTGGCTCCACATTACCAAAAAAATTCGGATGGCAGTGTAATTGACCCCTGAGGTCTGAGAGAAAGCTTCAGATGTCAGAGCTGTGCCATCTATGTTCAGAGACAAATTTGTTGTTCTTCTGCTCTTAGGCATGAGTCCCCATAAGGGAGAAGTTTAGAATCACTTGCACAGAAGAGCTGTTGAAGACAAATAATTCCACCTCATTCCTTGTGGGTCTTTTTATTTTGTACTGCAAATACTTTTGCTTTATTTACTTTGCAGTAGAAGGAAAAATGTAAAACTGTATTATGGCAAGGAAAAAATAATCATCTATACCCTATAAAAGTACTTACCTTTTTGTCTCTTTTATCATATTTTCATTGCCTTTGTACACCACACTCATGCTTTGTTTCTCACTCAACTTTCTCATGAGATAGTGTGGGTTCTTGAAAGAACCCAAATTCTTTCAAGCTTGTTTTGTAGAGTTGTGATTGTTCTGGTTTCTTGTTTACACTCATTCTGGACATGTATAATGAAGAGGCTGAGCCATACTGCTCTCAGAAAATAGTTCTGACTGTGTCCTTTAAGAGTTCTTAATTTATTTTTTTTTTTTGCATCCCACCTGTTTCACAGACACTTTAGCTGAAGTATCTTGATATATTCACACTGTAAACATATCAAAGTATTTGCCAATATGCACTATTCATAACTCAGAGCAGTTCAGATCAGTCACAGCATAGTAGATAAATCTTTTGTCTGAGGGAGATGCACTCACCAGCATGATATCTTTTTGAGGTAAGCAGGTCAGGCTACAGGCCAGGCCACAGGCATGCTTGTGAAGAACCATCATTTTTAAGTTTCTTTTTACTATCAGTCCATTTGTTATGGTAGCCTCCAGTCTTCATATGCAGCCTTCATATTTGGATTACTATATTTATAAAAAGTAATGTCCAATTTGAATATATGCTTTCAAAGACGGAGTTTATCTTTTAATTTATGTTTAAAGACTTATGCCTGCCTCTAATATTGTATAAATAAGAAAGGGTTGTAAAACTTACTTGAAATTATTAGTTCACAGCGTGATGTTTTCCTTTTTGCCTGATATATGTCAAGCAATAGAGAGGAAATTAAAGGCTTTTCTATGGCAGCAGGCAAACTTCATTTTACGGAAACTTTTTAGCTAAACTGCCAATCATCTCTAACATGGAGGGGAAACCCAGCAAAATTTCTCTTGAAAATTATCAGGAGAATTCACTCGAGCATTCAAAAGGTCCATTTTCAATGAACTGGGACACTTGGAAGAAAATCATCAGTCTCTATTACCGCATGTAATAGAGACAATGACAGCACAGTGACAATGAGCGAGCGAGCAGCCTGGTGGACAGAGCACGTGATAGAACTGCTTGTTATGTATCAGCAAAGGTGGAAACTTCTGGCTTTTTATTGTACACTTCTGCACTTTAGCTTTTTGAAAAACATAGTCTGTTGAAATTCCTGTGTGCATGTGATAATATCTCTACCTTCAATGCCAACCCCACATGCAACCATCCCTGCAGCACTTTGTGAATGCTTCGGTCAAGTTTCTTTATGTGGGAGCTCAGGGATCACTAGAATTGGAAATCAATCTGGTTTAAAGTTACATTTTCATGTGTACAAGCAAGGTTCAAGCAAGCTAAAGATAGACCTCAAGCGGTGGTATTATCCAGGGAGAAAGTTCTAGTTTTCCTTGAACTAACCTCCTATGTGTGGAGAACAGAGAAGTCTCTGAAGATGTCCCTCACATACTTGCAAAGTTCAGGAAAGATCTGAGGTTGGCAAGACTAGAACTTGAGTGAAGCAGAAAGAAATGGTTGCAGCAGGCTTACCAGAAGAGGAAATAAATAGAGCAAATTCTAACCCCCAGTCTCTCACTAGGTTTAGCTCTAAGCCGTGGTGAATTAGGTTCCCATCACCATCTGGAAAGCAACAGACGACATTTTCTCAAAACAAGGACTGGCTGTCACTGAGAATAGAGATCCTGGTATTAGTGAATCATGAAAAAGCTAGGGCTGGACAAACCTGCACCGTCAGTATATTGGTGGACAAGAGAATGCTGCAATTAAATGGATAGCCTAAAAGATGAAAGAGCTTTCAATATACTTCCTTTGAACTATCTTCTGTCACATGCACAAAAAGAGTACAGTTTGTGGTCTTTGCTATCGCAGAGTAGAGGTGAAAAAACAGACACTGCCAATATGTTTAAGTAATTCTAGAAGTCTATTTAAATGTTATAAAGAAAAATGGTAGACTTATGCAGAAGCTCAGGATTAATTGATGTGAAGGCTTGTGCATATGATTTCAGATCTTGGAATAGAATAAAAAAGATTTTTGTTGGAAGTCAGAAAAACTGAATAGAGACCAGGGTGTGTTTTGGCCATCTGAAATAATAGACCAAGGAATTACAGATTGAAGCACCACAGAAAGAACCGTTCTTCTGCCTGGAAATACTCAATTCAGTTCCAAATAGGATGTGCCATGGGCTTATATATTGGCCTCAAAGAATTTCTTTACTATTCTTAATTATGCCTGGCAATCTGCACTTAAAGACAAGTGTATTCATTGTATGACAAAACAGCAGTGCAGATCCCCAGAGCAGTAGCACCTCTTCACAGAAATTATTAATTGGAGATTGCTTGTTGCATAACAATGGCTTTTAAAATTTTCATTAGTGGTGTGCTGCCTGCACTAGTTTTATGCAGGAAATTCAAAAACACCCTGCCAACCTTATCCAGCTAACAGCATATCCCTTTCAGCAGAGTTTTCGCTGTGCAACCCATTGCATGTAGAAGCATCCACGAAAATATTTCCCCTGCTGAGATCATGAGCATTCACTACATGCTGTTCAACCAACCTATTCTCCACTGTCGAGAGGGAGTACCTGCTGAGAAGCTGAAGGGAGTTTGTCATGCAACTCCAGGAAAATGTCTTTTTTTTTTTTTTTAAGATTCTGAAGTGATGGCTGCATGTCACAGATTGACATCACACATCTGTGTACATAGCAAGACATAGTTCACTGTGACGAGTTTCTCGGAAATCATTTACAGGATTGTTGATCACACACTGTCATCCTGCTCCTTGCTGTTCCCAACTATTTGTCTTGAAGTTAGAATGGCCCTTCAAAGTGCAAAGTATTTTTTTTTTCCCCCCAGAGTCCAGGGTTTTGAAAGCAAACTTGGGAGACCAAAAAAAAAAAAAAAAAAAAACCCCACAACAGAGTGGGGTGGAGGAAAAGGGATATAACAGCCCATTTCTGCTTGTTGTGGTTTAGCCCCAGCCAGCAAGTAAGCACCACACAGCTGCTCACTCACTCTGTTTGTAGCTCACCACAACAGTGCTGTTAAAGAAAAGATGGCACGTGTATGGAGATACCACCACTCTGCACCGACTGGTGTAGATGGACCACAGGACCTTCACTGAGCCTGAGTCTGCAGTAGCTCACTTTGTGTTAAAATTGTCAGGAGCACTGTTTAGACACAGGCAGATGGATGTGGATGCAGGTTGCTTGCAAAGCTCTTTTCAGGGCATTTTGCTGGCAGGGTATTTCCCAGTAGAGCTTTGTGGTTTATGTAAGGTTTGTGCCTTCCAGTCTCATATCCTTGCCTTCGTCTATCCACACTTTGTGGATGTTTTTAACTGTGTAGAATTCCAGTTCTGTAGGTCAGGAGCCTCCTTTTTTGACCTTGCCAAACAACTTACAAACAGATCAATTTTCCTATGACCACTTATGTGAGGAAGCTCCTACCCATCTCCCTTCCAAAGCAGACACTGGTGGTATCATCAGCCTGAATGACTGTCTCTGGACCACCTGGCTTCTCAGCTGGTAGGATGGTTGAACAATCAGCTCTTTGGATCATTGAAATAACCTGATCCTCATGCAGCCCACCTGATGTGCCGCTGGTGGGGCTGCTTTCTTCTCAGCTCTCTCTGGTGTTGCCCGTTGCAAGTCTGCCATTGCCTCAGGCAGCCAGCTCTGCCACTGGCTGGTTCCCTCAGTTATCTGAAGAAGGTTGGGGTGGTTTCGCAGCTGCGGGGCTCCATGATGCACTGTATTTGCTGGCTCCATCAGTAGAAACTTCCCTGGGGCTACCCAGGAAGCCAGGCAGCCCAGGCTGGTGGCCACGACATCCAGACTGCTGGTTTCCAAGGACCTGGCTGAAGAATTTGAGTTTAAATAACATGCACGGTGTATGCTTAGTGCGCAAGCTCTCTGGGTATGCCACTTTCTGGTTTCAAGGATGCTTTTCTGGGCTTATTCTCTTGAGCACCATAAGTAATGACTTCTGCTCTCTGTTGGTCTGATAAAATGGTAAATTTTTTTTCTGAGTTACCTCGTTAAGTTCTGTACATGTTGTATTTCAATAGTTGTACAAATAACATTGGAAGTGATGCTGAAAGCTGTATTTTAGCTTTGACCTTCAATGCTGGTTGCAAATGAAGGAAAGGACCCCAGCGCAGGTGGAAAACAGGTCATTTCGTATTGTGCTTATGGTAAGACTATGTGAGCTGACCAGACTGCTCCAGATAAAAACAGTCAGTTTCTTTTTTTTTCTAGTAACAAAAATGATACAAAGGCTTATTTTACCTGTTTTGATCTTTTGAGAGGCAGTTTTTTTGAGTGATATTTATTATTTCTGTGTCTATATGATGACCAAGTAAAAAAGTGATTATAAAAATGTTCACGCTTGGTAGATATTAATGATAAATATGGAAGTATTTGAGGAAAATGTACTTCCTATTTATTTATAGTTTCAGTCATAACACTACTTTGTCTCTAATGTCATATTCAGAAACAAAATTAAGATTAAGAAGTTGCTGTAACTTTGAGTTCCTAAGTATTTGGGTATAGATAATATAGAGGTATACAAATGTAAAGGTACACAAATAATCAGGTTTTAAGCTGTAACAAACCATATAGCATATGATCATTGAAATTGAAAAGCTGTCTAGTACACATGGAGATCTATATCAACAATAAAGCAAAAAGTCATGTTTTTCTTGTCTGCTTTTTGATATTTTCTTCATTATTTTCTCACCTGTTTTAATCTACAATATTTTGAATAACTTTAGAGGAGAAAACTGTCAACACATGGATAACAAATATTCTTATGCTATGACTGTAGGTGCAATAAATAGTAGATGATGGCATTTTGTTTCTAGTTATTAGCTTTTAATTGCTTTTATTTTTCTCCTTTTCTAACCATAAGTAAAAATATGAAATTTGAGAATATTCACAACATTTTGGTTGTGAGTAGAAAGCATGCTCATGCACGCTAAAGGATCACAGTTGTAATACGATCTGGATGCAAACAAAAATAAAAGGCTGATGGCATGTCTCATCAATATTTTGTAGCCACCTCTGGTCATTAGAGTTAGGCGGCAGGAACATGGAGGCTCAAAAGCCCTAAAAAACAGGTTTGTGCAGCAGGTTTGTGCAACACTGATGCAAAGGGGTTTTAATGCTTCAGTACCAGCAGTTTTGTTTTAACTGTTTGTCTTCTAAATTGTTGCCTTGTATCGTCCTTTTCCCCTTTTTATAATTCATTTAAGAGGGTGGGATGCTGCTCAATGACTACCTATAGTTAGGACTAAAAGATGTTTTTTTTATGGACTCTCATGCTCCTCCGTTCCTTCTTAAATTAACAACACATCACAATGTGACTTGTTTTTCACTTTTTATTTATTACTTGCAGGGTTAGCTAAGAATTCTGAGTGAGACTCGAACGCCTTTTATTCTCAAAATAGGAAACTGTTATGAGAGATTTGGGTCACCATCTGCAGAGCTCCTAAATCATGGGCTCTGCGACTTGTTTATGTCCCATTGGTAGTGATGTGTGACATTCCTTCAGCTTCTATGGCTGAGATAGAAATTAATGAAAAAGGTAGAGCAAAAATGTAACTAATTAATAATAGCAATAGTTCTTCAAAGGACCTAATTTTCTGCTTTCCTCCTTTGCCAAATAACTTTTCTGTCCCAAAACACCTGGCCTTAAACATGATTTTACCTTTAAGTTTCATCTGAATTCCAAAAAAATGCCTTTTACCCACCAAATCATTCACTTCCTGTGATAAATCTGTACAATATATGTAGATCTGGAGAATACTTTTGAATCTCTTACACTGAGATTTTTTTTTTTTTAATCAGGACATGTAGATTTTTGCATTTTGCACATTCCTAAGAGCTTTTCTTGAAGTTATGGAGGAGATTCTTTACTGCAGGTAAACCAGTTTATAAAAACAATCATTTTCATGTTTCCATACAATTACAAATATTATAAACATTCAGTGATTTTTTTGTTAGAAGTTTCAGTTTAAATATATTTGCCTTTGTAAAAGCACACAGTAAGATACTAGATATTATTTTAATTCATACCAAACTATATCTGGGGTAATTCAATTTCAGCTTGGACACATCTGAGTTTAGTATGCAGCCTGTAATGCCTAGTCCTTAAACTATATGTTTCACAAAGGAGAAACAAACAAGTTAAACTATCAAAATACCACCATAATATAGAATTTGTCAATACTCCATGATTATCAAATACTTTAATTACATATTAAATCTACCCACGAGTTAGTTGCTTCATTTACCCTCAGAATTGATTAATCATGTTGAGTGTTTGGAAATGGTAATTGTTCAGGTCCCATGTGAATCAAACTAAATGATTTATTAAACATTTTAAACTAAATTGCAAATGCTGAAACATTTTTCAATACTTTCTTGCCCCTTATTTGTTGGTTGGGCCATTTTTATACATATGCTCAGCACTGACAAAGCATCAGTTGCAATTCTGTATTCAGTTTTGGGTGCTGCATTTAAAAGAAAAAATAACATCCATTTGGAATGAGTCAACAAGAGCATAAGAAAAATGACTGAAGGACTATAATATAGCACTTATCAGGGAATTATAGAAATATTTTAAGTGTGTGACCTGAGCAGGTTACGGAGTGTCCATAGATGGAGGTGTTTCGAAATCACTTAATGACCAGGGACGAGACTAGATAACTTCTTTTGTTCTCCTTCAGCCCAATGACCCTATATAAAGTGTTAGAAAATTAAAATGTCATTGCTCTCCTAGTTACTGATTAAACAATATGCAGTAAAGCAGGCCTTTTTAAGTCCTATAAACAATATTGTTGAAAGATTCCTCAGAGACACAAGTGATTCTTTGGAATTGCTCCTCCACAAGCTCTTATGTCTGAATTTTCCCTTATCCAGCTAGAACAGTTCAGCACACTTTGCCATTAGGCATCCAATTTGTCGGTATTTGTCTGGAGAGCCAGTGTTGGTGATTTGCATCCTGGATGAAAATGGCACTACGCAATCTAGTCAGATTTGGAAAAATGTTCCAGTTTTGAGGCAGGAATGGGGGCATGAAGCCATCTGAGCAGCTCCTGTGAAGGGCTTATCTCCTGCTGCTGGCCTAAGGAATGTAATACAAAGTGCTATGACAGAGAGGATGTGAGATGTGGCACTTCACACGCTCAGTGTGGCACTGTCAGGAGACCAGGCATTGGGATGCTGAGGGTGAAGGAAAAGAAATGTAACATTTACACACACCTTCCAAGTTGTCTCATTCTCCTCAGCCACAGCTGAGGACCTGAGATGGCAGTTAAAGTACAATGGAAGAGAATAAATGCTTTTGGCTCACTGCCTGGACTCCCCAGGCTCTGGGGTATAAAGCCTTGATTTTAGCCTAGGTGGTATTTGCAAGCAAAGTTCCTAAGCAAAGAATATAGCATGGAAGTAATATGTATACAAAATACGTGGGGACCAGCTTCAGTGCATATCTTGCAGAACGATTAGGGATCAGTGACTGTAACAAAAATCCCTACAACCTTCCTTTATGGGCATGTTCAGATCACTGACTTTGATTGTTGTGTTAATACATACATAACCATGTTCTGTGCCTCATGCTGTATCCAGTCCTTTTTCTATAGATCTTCTAGATTTTAATATCTTCAGAGAGAATCTTGAGGGATAATCCTAGCACAGCTGAGCAGTCATTTATTCCTGACGAATAATAATAGAGAGGAATTGTTAACAGAATTCTGTATGGAGCCTAGAGAAACTAAAAATGAGGGGGGAAATTGTACAAAATAACCCTTCGAAACTGTAAAGTATTCAGGGAATGTTAGCTATCCTCAGGGAAGGATATTTTTGTGTGCAAGTCTTGCTTTACTAGGCTTTTTCAAATTAGACGGATAGCTTAGCTCTGTGCAGTGAACCTAGCATGGTAATATATGACAGTTCATCTTTTCAGGTACATTAGCCCTTTAGAAGCCTACTATAAAACTTCTGGTCCCTCTGGATTAATGAAAAATGTTCAGAATAAGAGACCTCTATCTTTTTATTTGCACTGTTCTTTTGCAAACTAAAGTTGTTAAGACTTTGGGGAAAAAAAAAATAGGTTAGGGTTGATTCAGCAGTTCCAATTAATTCACTCTTTCATCCACTGCTTCAAAATTAAAGGTGAAACAGAAAGAGCTTCAGCTGTTCTTAGATACTTGTTTTCCTACTTTTTCTCCACTGTCTAAAAGACTGTGCTCGAAACAGCTAAATGTTCATTAGTTTCTTTTATTGGGTAATAGTTTGTGTACCTTGAACTTTCCTGCTAAATTTTGAAATAATTTTTTCATTAAGAACATAATAGTAATCACATCTTCATTAGATCTGATTGGCTACGTAGATTAAAATGAATGTTCAAGTGCTTCATATCTAATTTAAACAAATTTTGTCATTGAGTCACTTGCAGTTGTCTTTTGGGTGTTTGTTAGATAACCGTAAGAAGGTGGCTATACTATGGAGGTAAAAAAAAGGAAAAACAAACAAAAAAAAAACCCCAATAGATCTAAAAGCAACTGTAGCAGTGAGTTACTGGTTGCTTGCAAGAGCTGGGGTGCTTTTACATGGTTGTTTCTATCTGTTACTACTGCAAAGACAAAAGACAAATACTGTGATGCTACTTACTTTAAATGTGCAGTACTTCTTAGTTTTACAGATACTATCTTGTAAGCAAAACACAAATGTGGTTACTATCTCTGAGTATATTTTTTTCTTCACTTGCCTCCAGGCTCTCTGCTGCTTTGAAAATGTAAAATGTTGCTGATACAGGCCTTCTCTGCAAAAAGAGCCAATATGGAAATTCATATTTTATATGACAAACATTGTGGAAAATCTTTGGCAAGAAGAGGTATTGATCTTAATCCTAAAGATTAATTTTAATAGTGTGGGATGAAATCCAACCAAAATTAACATTTATTTGATTTACATTATACTTTCACTAATTATACTTAAGGTTAAATTTATTTAAATGGAATTTTATTTATAACACTTTTACTTAAGTGATAAAGGAAAAAAAAAAGCCATCTGAGAAGGAAGACTGTATGTCCTTTAATGTCCTAAAATGCCCTTCAATTTAGCTAATCTCCAGAGATAATAAACCAAAGCAGCAAAATATGAGTTTTAGTCAGATTGTTCCATATTTCTCTTTCATTCTTTTCTTTGAATGATCTTACAGACAAAACAACAGAATGAAAACAACATATATTATTATTTTCAGGTTTTGCCTTTCATCCCTGCACCTGTAATTGATGAATGCAGTCGGTTTATAAACTCCTGGAAGAAAGTCAAGAGGGACTTAAAAGAACTTGAACTTTTGTACAAAGCTTAATATTGCTCTGTCTTTAACATTGCCAAGGGAAATGTCATGTCTTTATCCATGCTTACACAACTAGGCAGTTAAAAGACTCCTTAACAAAAGAATTGCTTTTATTTACTGCATATTTTATATTCTGTTGCAGTTGGTGACATCAAATTCATATTTCTGTGGGATATTCTTTTCCTTTTCACCATCCAGAAGAAACATAGTCAGAAATTCCTCATATAAAATGAGAATGTATTCTGGAAATATTTCAAAGTTAATTCAATCTATTTTCTAGTCTCATCAGAAGGAAAAGGATCCCTGGGAATAGATTTTTCTGAGTGTTGAGAATGTGGCAATCATTTTCCATGTCATATACTTGTATGTATATGCCATTAAAGGAATTTATATAAAATACAGTATTTGGGGGGAAAAATTAATGTCTTCATCATAACTTGTTATTATGTGTAACTTGTGCTAACGCAATTTTAACACTACTTAATTGTGTAGACAGTGTTATAGATTCCTTTGAGACATTTTCCAGATTTATTTATTTGAGTAGAAAAGCTAGGCCACATATGGGTGCTTAGCATAGGTGATATTTGGCATGTCAACTGTGTTACAGCATGTTTTCAATCATACATGGTCATTTCATGTGCTGTGATGGCTCACTTGCTCAGGAAGCACAAATGAGCGGCTGGGCCAACTTCCCCACACTGTTCTATCATCTACGTCATTTTCCATGCAGCAAAGACAGTCTTAGTGTCCATCTAACAAAAGGATTATTAAGCTGATGGTATTAGTCAGCTTGTATCCTCAACTACTCAGTATTGGCCAGATGTAAACAGAACATTTTGTTGCAACTTTTTTTAATGGCCAGAGCTGCAGTGAGGTTTTTTCCTGGATAAGGACTCAGTCGGCAATACCTGTAAAATACTGACTGAGGTTTCCTTGCCCCCACCTTCAACCTGAGGCTGTGTCTTTAATAGGGACTGTTTGCACCCATCTCAGTAGACTCATTAATCTACCTGTGTCGAGGCAGCTATGCTCTGTCACTGCACAGCCCCTTGGACTTTCTCCAGCTTTTCCTCCTCCTCGGCTGTGCAGCTGTCAAATCGCGGGTGGGTAGTGCTGCCTGATGAACCAGTGCTCAGATTGATAGCGAATGCAAACAAGAAAAAAATAAGCAGAAGACCCTGGCCTTTGAATCAAACGAATATTGTCTGCCAAGAGGATCAGGTTCCCAGTTCCACTGTCCTGTCCTCTGTCCATTTCCAGCTGGCTCCACAGAAGTAACTAGGTCTGGACTAAGGCTTACATTTTTGGGCAGCAATAAATTCTCTGCATGTGCCCTTATCTTTTGAGGTGTTTCTGTATAAACACACAAGTTCCCAGTACGTGACAGTTATTCGTCTCTGCTATGTAAGGAGTGTTCTTGTATGGCCTTGGCACTGTTTAAGAGCATGAGTACTTTTACAGTAGACTCTTGTCAGATGGTAAATTTTATTTGAACCAAATGTGATATTGTGTGCTTTCCGTCAGCGATTTTATACTTTCATATGTCTGCCACAGCTCATAGAAACGAAGGGAGCATGTACTATCTGGTAGGCCCAGAACCACTGAAACTAAATACTGCTGCCTGGTTACTAAATTTTGGTCAAAATCATCTGGCTTCAAAAAAATTTACCAAATTAAGTAATTGAGTAACCTTGTTGTGAAGCTTGTAATCTATGATAGTGAATAAGGTATTTAGAAACATATAATGAAAAGAATTTCTTGGCTCCAGTTATTTTATTCAGGCAGAGTTGCACTCCTTTAATCTAACTTAAGGAAAAAAAAAAAAACACTAAGCAAACTTTAAGGTTTTTTTGCCAAAAGAATGAAGAAAGCCAAAATTCTTTCCTCTGTGACAGTAAAGAGAGAGAAAGGAACAGAATGCATCACTAATAATTTCATAGTCTCCTGTGGAATTATACTGAAGGGAAAATATCACTGAATAGTAGGGAAAATATAAAATTCATGTTTAAAGGAATATTAGTTATAGTCTTTTCTTCCTAGTGAAAGTGTCAAAGCAGAAATCATAAGTGCTGCGTTATGATTGTAGAGACTTCTCTTAGAAAATATCTGAAATGCATTAACACTTTCTAGTCTCCTCCATTTCAATTCCTATCCAAGCAACAGTTCTGTCTGATAGAGAACTAGCTGCTCTGACACTGCAGCATCTCGTCAGATTGCAGTAAAAAATCAAAACTGGTTTAAGGTGGCCCTGCTGTCATTCAGGTATGTTTTCATTATACCTACCTTATACCTCAAGTTATATGCTTCTGAAAAATAATTTCTTGCATGTAGTCAGTACGGCTTGTTAGAGAGTTGCTCTTAAATTACCTCATATATAGTAATATTAGCTCTGGCCTGACAGGAATTGTTGTGATTACAAATCAAACAAGCTCCCTGAAAAGATTTTCTTCAGGCTTCTCCCAGCCCCTATGCTTCCTCTTATTTTATCGGTTAATGAAAACTCCTTTGTCTTCTCTCTTTTGTTCAACAAGCAAAGACAGGGAGCAGCATCCTGTGCTTCCTCCCATTGCCCACAGTGCAGTCCCTTCCTGAGCAGTCCTGGTTCACCTCTACAGAAGTGAACATGAATTCCACAAAAGGCTGTTGATCTGACTTTGATTTTACAAATTATTCATTATTTAATAAAAGCTAGATCATGAACACTGGTAGATTTTCTTCACACCACTGTATGTCACATGCTGGATCAGCAGAGCACGGCTACAATTCTTCCCACTTTACAGAACTCAAATCCATGTTTGTTATTAATGATCACCATTTGAATGAGAAATTATACAGTTCTTTAAGTGGGTTTTTTTTTCATTAACTAGATATCTTCATACTGAGCAGAGGCTTTCTTGTTTTGCAGAAGAAGAGTTTTATTCCTCTGTGGGACTGTACTGGAAAATATGGGCTTTCCTACATTTAGAGCTTATCTCAGCTGCCTTTTTGTGCACACATAACACTTAAAGGTACTTCCTAAAGTTTGGTCATATGTATGCAGTTTTAAATTACATGTGCATATATACATAGCTAGTGTACACCAGAGCTTTTTGCATGTGATGATAGGTATTGGATTCCCACTTCCCTTCAATGTGTAAACTTTTGAAGGCAAATGTGAGCCTAGCAAGAAAGACCTTTACATAAACTCATGTGTCTGTACTTATGGATAAGATCATCAAGTGACGTAAATTCTCCAACCTACATGGCCTGAACTCTAAAATTATTCTGAATTTGAGAAGTCCATAGGATAGATAATTCCTGTAAGAAGAAAAGAGAAGACAGACTGTTCTGTAAGTATTGGAGTTTAGCGGAGGGGGGAATAGGGCATGTGGATCTGGCTGTTTCACACATTCTCATTTCACAGGAAATAGCTACAAAAAATAAGAGCCACATTAGGGACTTAGGCTGATAATAGATGGCGGGAAGATGGGACTCCAGTGGGAGATAAACAACCACAACAAAAATGTGTGCAAATGGGAAATAACAAAGTCTGTTGCTGTTGATGCAGAGTAGATAGCTTGAGATGATCTTAATTTGATGCTGCCTATGAAATGCACACAGCATGCCAACCTGCTCAGGTTTATTCCCTATTCAATATTGTTTATTTCAAAGAGATTGCATGTGGTGTAGTGCTGTGCCAAATATGGCTAAATACACTCTTTTTTTTCAAATGTATCAGTCACTATTCAGTGTTGTTCAGGTAATATGTATCTAAATAGTTGTGAAAATGCTTAGGAATGGGAACTGTCCATTTAAATTTCCCTTATCTGTAATTAGAGTCAAGTAAAGCTCTGATCAATGCTGGAATTGATAGACATAAACAAATCAAATAAAATTCAGAATAATTTGGGGATATGTGGTGAACAAAGCAGAGGGATAAAAAAATAATTGATCACTCTTGGTAACATTGTATTGTAAACAAGTGTTATGTGACATGACCTTGAAGCATTACAGCAATCTCCTCTCATTTTTACTAATATGTCACTATATGCATGCATGATTTGACCTAACCTACATGTTTGACCTGTTCTTATTAAGGGGGGAAAAAGATTATATACAAGAACTCGGTTTAATTTCATGACAATAGAGGTGTAAGCACCTGTTGAACTTGTTCTTTCTGTACTGCTTTTTATATTGTTTTTCTTTGGTTTATTTATGCAGGAATGATCATGATGTTGAAGTTACTATAAATAATGCATTGCTTTTCTGCGTATAGGCAACAACAGACTGAATCTACCAGGTGAGGTGTTTGAAGCAGGGTATTTACTAGGTTGTTCTGGCTGCTTGCATTTAATCTTATTTTATCTCCCTTGCCACTCAACACTGTGAATGGACAAACAGAGTCTGACACATAAAAAAGGGAACTAAAAAGAGAAAGAAAGTGTCAAGGATAATCAATAAGAATATTGAACTAATGTGTTGTCAGCAGAGAAACTAAGACAAAGAAGGTTATATCACTACTTCTAGTGTTATTAATAATATACGTGACAAATGCAGCTGACTCAGATGAGATTAATTTGATATGCAGATGATTTTAAAAAATACTCTGATTCATTACCCATTTTATAGAAAGTTGTGTCAATACGGCATAGTGCAAAATAGTATAAAAGCCAGTGCATATAAGCAATCTATCACTCCAGAGTATCACTCTTGCTACTGGTAAGATTATTCTGAAGTATGACTGACATAAACTAAAAAGCTACAAAGGAAGTAACTCGTAACAGAAAACCATTGTTGTGCTTAAATTTAGCATTCTTTTGGCAGAGAAACACTTCTAGGGTGCTAGTCATGCTAGCATATACCATAAGGGAAACAATTCTTTTTTAATTAGGCACATATACTAAAAAGGGGAAACACAGAGATCTTATATAAAGCAGCTCTGCCTTTCAATATGAAACATATTCATTCTAGCACAGGTCAGCAACTGGCTGTCAAACCTTTCAACACTTCTCTGCAGGGATGGTTTGTGCCTTTCTAATTCTGGGAAGATTCAATTTGGTCACTGGGAGAAGTTTCCAGTATTACTTGAAATTCATCCAATTAAATGAATTCTACATTCCTGAGTGTGAATGCAGACAGCTAAGCACAGTGCCAACATTAATTTATCCTTACATGTGAGCATAATGTCATGGAAGATCAATTTACCCAGTCTATCTCGCAGACAGCACAAAACTGTTACCATGTTTCTAGCAGGATTTTTTCCTAGTCTAGTTTAAGACATTATTTTGTATTTTATCATTGAGTATGTGATCGGAAGGGGAAGGGATGGCTGGTGCATATCTATGACTTTCCTTAATTTGCTTTACTTTACATCAGCAATTGCAAGGTAGGCAATTGCTGCCTTATTTGCATAGAACTCTTCTATTACTACTGAAGAAACTGTATGTAAATACCAGATTTGAAAAGAAACTTGGTTAAAACTGTATCCTCCAAATGATCCAAAAGAAATGGACTGTAAACTAAAAACCTTATTTGCCATCACTGTTTCAGTGTTTTTGAGGTCTTATCAACAACCTCTCAAAGACAACAGAAAAAGAAAGTGAAAATTTAAGAGTTCTAAAGTAAAACCAAGTCAAAATTATTCAGCCTAGTTCAGCATGTGTAGGAGCATTAAATGGATTTTTCTCCCCTCCCCAATTTTCATTCCTCTTTTAGTCATGACTCCACTAGGTTTCCTGGAACACTCACCCAAATCATACTGTTTGGAATTTTGCCTCTCATTGAACTGTTTTTTTTTTTATATTTAGCCAGTTTTTCACTCCCTGTATTATCTTAGTCAGGCTGCAGACACCCATTTTATTTAAATTAATATGCTGTGTAGTTTAATATGCAATTCCATAGTCTAAGAAATACAATTATCACAGCAATAGCGAGACTAGTTATATAAGTAGCCTTAAAAGGGCCAAGCACCAGTAACTTCAGGCAGGGAAACACATTTTTAAAATGTATTGCTATGTATCTACATCTGCTGCTGATTGTACTTTCATCAGTAAAGATTTTAAATTACTATGACAAGTCACTCCCAATAGATACCTCAGTGAGAAATTATGTCTTCAGTCTAGTTATCCTTTTTTGCAGAAGTGGATAGGGAAGGAAATGTACCATATAAAACAAGAAGAAAGCAATGTCACTTGCATATTAAAAAGTTCTATTATGAAGAAAAGTTCTTGGTGTTTTTATATGGAATCCGGTTAGAAAGATTTTGTTGTTTAAAATTAGATTTTAAAGACAATTTTGATGTTGTGAAGTGGGAACTTGATTATATGGTTGTAGCACTGCCTGTGGATGTTTATATCTGGAGAATACTCAAACTGAGATTAGGAACATCCTGGTTAAGTTTACAGGCATCAGTAGAGAACACCTCAGATAAAAGCAGACCTGTATCTACTTTGTCAGTGTAGAGACTGACAATAAGATGACAGAGCTGAACATTAAATATTATTCTATATTATATTAAGAAAGCTACACAAGATGCCAAAAGCAAAATGTGACAAAAATATATTAGATCAACATAAACCCTAGTGTGTTCCTGTTACCAAAGGGCAGGAAATTATACCATGATAATGTAGTGGTGGTAAGCACAGGTTGCTATTGAACTTACTGGGTGTCATTATTGTCACCAGGGGCCTTAAGTTTGGGTTTGTGTTGCACTCCTGTGCTGCTCAGGCTGATGTGCCTTTGTTCTTTCCCTGCCTATGTGCTCCTCCAGTCCCCTTCCCTTCTCCTGTACTCACTTTTGTAGAGTTGGGGTGGTGTCACTTGCACGGTTTCTAAGCTCAGGAGTGAAGACAGGCTGAGCACCCTTTTCTCTCTGTCTACACATTGCCTTCCTCCCCTTAGTTTGCAAAGTGCAGAATAAGCTGCCTCACATATTAAGTCAGTAGGGGTGGGATTCAACTCCTAATTAAAGCACTTGAACAGGTGTGTCTATGAATTGGGATCTCGGTGGCTCCCACTACTGTCAATAGCAATCTATAGTCAATGGAGATTGGAGCACTTGTGTCTAAGTTTTCCCTAAAGCACATGCTTAGCTGCTGCTGAAGAAAATTGACCAACATTGAATTCTGGATTCCGTTGATTGCATTGTCTATATCACCATTGCCTGTGTTGACTACAGCTTCCTTGACTATTACAGTTCAGATATGCTCAAATGTGGATACTCTAATCTCAAACTATTTTTTTCTCTAGTAGTCTTTGATACCAGAACAATGGTTAAGCCATAAGTTTGTGGAAGGAGGAGGTGGAGGTTTGATATCAAAAGACTGAGAAACACAGTGGGGATGCCAGCACTTTCCTGAGCTGCTGCTGCTGCCATGGAGTAATTTTCCCAAGGAAAGATCCCATCCAAGCAGCTGTTTTAGAATGGGTGAGAATGTGGGATACTCTTCCCCTGTTATGCATGAAATCCTAAAGACTCTTTCAAATAGGCTTAATAGTAGTAAAACATGTAATGATATCACAACTTACCCACAATGATATCATGAGACATGGACCATGGTGTATTCAACGAATATGTCTTGCAAATAACTGTCTAGCACTTCCATGAGTGAACTACATTGTTGGGACACACACAGGGGATTTTGTTTATTTTAAACCAGTGTTTCATATGTTTTTCATTTGGAACTCAGGAAAAAAAAAAAAGGAGAGTTTATCACCTTTGGAAGAAGGGGCAGGCAACTCAAGAAGAGTACAAGGATCTCATTAGGTCATGCAGAAAGAAAATTAGCAAGGCAAAAGCCCAGCTAGAACTCAATCTGGCCATGGTCATAAGGGACAACAAAAAATGTTTTTACAAATATATTAACAACAAAAAGAGAGCCAAGGAGTATCTCCATCCTTTAGTGGCTATGCGGCAAACATTGTCACCAAGAGTGAAGAAAACGCTGAGGTAGTTAATGCCTTCTTTGCCTCAGTCTTCAACAGCCAGACCAAGTATCCTCAGCATATTCAGCCCCCTGAGCTGAAAGACAGGGATGGAGAGCAGAGTAAACTCCCCATAATCCAGGAAGAATCAGTTAACAACCTGCTTACACCACCTGGACACTCACAAGTCTATGGG
>NW_010543909.1:108960-130143 GCF_000687285.1 Phaethon lepturus | reverse complement strand
GCCCGGGCCCGGCCGAACCGGTACGAGGAGCCAGGCTGCACTATCCATCTCCGTGGGGGTGAAGAACGGTGTGGTGCCCAGCTGGCTGTCGGGGCTCTGGCTTGCACCCCGTTTCTCCTGATGCCGCTGGTGCGAGTCCCTCGACTGAGACAGTACGCCCCTCGGGGCGCCGTGTGCGGGGCCTGTCCGGGATAGGGATGGGGACGAGCGGTAGCAGGTGCAGGGGCCGCTTGTCGCGCAGATAGCGAGCGAGTGAGCAACCCGGCGGTGGGACCGTCCCGGCATCGCCCCAGCCTAGCCTGGCGGTTACGTAACGTCCTGCGCACGGAGCTCTGCCGAGGATAGAGCACTGCGTCCTCCGTGGCCCTGGAATCGTAGGGTGCTGGGGTGCCCCGGGAGCATAGCTTCACTTTGCCAGGCAGGCAGGTCTCGGGGACCGGATTTCCCTCTACATCTGTTGTTCCCGGACTAAAAGAACTCTAGTCAAGCAGTGCATTCTTTCTGGTCTAAACAGTAGTTCTAAATCTTTCCAGTACTGGAGCTCTGCAGTTGAGTCTGATGTCTGTATGCAAATGTGTTCTGTGTGTTGATAAATTCTTCAGTACTTACTAGAAAGCAGAATGGGAGAAACGTCTTGATGACTAGCTCATGACTAAAACTTCCCTTGCTGAAAATCGTTATTCCTTGTAATAAACAGTTCATAAATTCTTCTCCGTGAGTGTACTTTTGCAGTAGAACTTCAGCACAACATACTGTTATAGACTTAGAAAAAGTCTTTGTTAAAGACAGCTAAAGGCTGTGAAGTAGAGCCTTGTACCCTTCCATCTGCATCTTTAACTAGCAGTGTCGTAAGCACTCCTTCAGTTTGTATGGTCACCTATTACTTTGTCCTCAAGTATTTTCAGTGTGCTTCATCTATAGTGAATATTATAATGTTGTATTCTTCTTTTCTATGGTCTCTGAAAGTGGAACATTTAATTACAATCTCCAGATGCATCTTCCTACTTTTTTTCTTGATGGAACAACAGTCATAGCTTTTCTTAGCAAGAGGGAATCAGACCTATGATTACGCTCCTGGAAGAGCTCTGAAAGTTTCTTGCTGTTAGCTCAAGGCTCTTGGCTATTTCTACTGCTTTCTGTTGAAGTTTCAGGCAGTGTCCTCCATGTGTAAAAATGAAGAGAGCTGCTGCTTTTTTAAGATTTTTCTTGTGGGTGTTGTCCCCTGCCCACCCCCCATTAATTTAGGTTGTGTTCAGCAATAATATCAAACTTGGTATAGAATTTATACTGACTTATGGATTGAAATAAAAAAGGCACACTTTTTTCTCTAGGTTGTTTGGAGTTATTTCAGTGTTAAAGCATGCTTTTATTAGTAGTGAAGTTAAAACCTTAAGTATTGCTTCAGTGTTTCAGAACTGTAGTAGTGCATTAAAACTCTACTATATGTTTAATGAATTCATGTTGACAGCTAACTTTTTTTTTCTAACTGTTCTTTGGAAATGTCTCTCTCCTTGTTTTCTTCCAGGCCTAATGTTACAGTTTTTCTGATTGTGAGTGTGCAGACCAGAAGCTGAGGTGAGATACGCTGAAATCTTTATACCTTTGTGGAAAAACTGTCTCTGAAGCTGTTATGGGATTTATTGGAAAGAATGTGGAAATTTCTAATTGTTTTGCTTTCTTCTCTGCAGTGTGAAAACAAATAATGTTTGAGAAAGGAGGAGCAATTCAGAACAGAAAACGTGTATGCTATGGTTAGCTGGTTCCCATCATTCGAGAATCTGTTTTCTCATTGTGTGAAACTTGTTCAGCATCAGGATAAAGGATAACGACTCTATGGATATACGGAATTCTTCACCATGGTAAAACTCGCCAACCCGCTGTATACAGAGTGGATTTTGGAGGCAATCAAAAAGGTAAAGAAGCAAAAACAGCGTCCTTCAGAGGAGAGGATATGCAATGCAGTGTCGTCTTCACACGGTTTGGACCGCAAAACTGTTCTGGAACAGCTAGAGTTGAGTGTTAAAGATGGAACTATTTTAAAAGTCTCCAACAAGGGTCTCAACTCCTACAAGGATCCTGATAATCCTGGGAGAATAGCACTTCCAAAGCCTCGGAACCATGGCAAGTTGGATGGTAAACCAAACGTGGACTGGAATAAACTTATCAAACGGGCAATTGAGGGCTTGGCTGAGTCTAGTGGCTCGTCCTTGAAGAACATTGAGCGCTTTCTGAAAGGTCAGAAAGATGTGTCTGCATTATTTGGAGGTAGTGCTGCCTCCATTTTTCACCAGCAATTACGATTAGCTGTCAAACGTGCTGTTGGCCATGGTAGGCTCCTTAAAGATGGACCTCTGTACCAACTCAACACTAAAGCAACCACTAATGCTGATGGGAAGGAGAGTTTTGAGTCTCTTTCCTGTCTCCCTCCAGTGTGTCTCCTCCCCCATGAAAAGGATAAGGTAAGACCCAGTTTGCATGGGCGTTTTCTTCTGATTGGTGAAATGTGTCGCTACAGAGTCACAATTTGAGGTCGATGATTTGTTTAACCTGCACCTTGTAAGTTAGAAATTACTAATGTGTGCAGATAGTACTGTGTCCAAATTTCTAAGAGTGATGAGAGGAAGTGTAATAGATTGTAATTTGTACTTTGGACCCAAAAACTGCAAATGAGCTACTGTGGGGAATTTACCTCTTAACACTTCTGTACAGTGGAATTGGATGTATAACAGGCTTACTATGGTTATGTTAGCAAAACCTCCTCGCTTTAAGGCGAGGTGGATTTGCAAAGCAAACTTGAGATCATCATCTCTTATTTTCACATTTTTATTTGACTGCCAGTTCAGCTTCTTACTTGAATACAGGTAGTGTAGTAAAGGGCTGATTAGCAATTGCCGCCTAATGCTGTCATAGAGGCTTTCTTTGCAATGAAAAAATCACTTGCTGTCCCAGAACAGCTTTGTTGTGAAATAAGAAGACAAGGTTTATAGGGTATAGCAGTTGAAAAGAAGAGTGAAATCAAAGGATGTAGAGAGCATGGAAATGCTGGAATGAATAGTCATGGACTTCTCTTTCCTTTTCTGTACCTCCCCCCACCCTTCCTAAATATAGTTCATTGTACAAACCAAAGTATTTTTCTGTTGTTTTCTCTTACTTTTATGCTTCCCTCCTGCCCCGCCTTTTTTCCATCCTTCTGCATGCCTAAGGTCTTTGACCCTCTGCTCCAACCCTAAGATGAAGTTGTTGTAGTGAAATTCATACCCAGTCAGTATGACTGTATCACTTCTACAGTCCATGTGCTCCTGTAGAAGACTAAAACAGAAGTCTATCTTTGTTTATGGAAGACCAATTTGCCAGTAATTCATATATTTGCACTACAAGTTTCCAGGACTTCTGGAATGCAAAAATTATTTTTTCTATCTGTAATAGATAACATTTTTCAGCAATGTTGGAAATTTTTTGTTGTTGTAAATATCCTCCTCAGGGTTGACTGCTTTGAGTGTGTGCTGCTCATGTTTTTTCAAGTCAGCTTCACTCTGTGGTGAGGTGGATGCTTTGTGATCTATTTGGGTTTGAAGACTTAAAACTACTGTAGGAGTTGTCTTCCTAAAAAAAAAAAAATAAATAAAATCTGCACAGCTGCTTTATCACCAGTACAGTTTCTCTGAAGTTCTAATTTAACTGTGGGAGCTCTTCTGTAGATGCAGTACTTAACTAGTCAGAGTGTTGTGTTGTGGGCTGGTGGAATGTAGGAAGTAAAAGTAATACTTACTATGCTGAAAATTCCAGTAGCTTCCTCTGTCCTTTTTTTAAAGTGTTCTGTCTACAAATGTTTCCTATGTACTTCTCCAACTATATCTGTAATGAAATCAGTATAACTGTAAAATAGTATGAAAACTGGATGTAAACAAGCCTGGCCCATGCGGCAGCTGGATTGAGAGTGGTAGTAACAGTGGAAAATATTAGTTGTGAGTATTAGTATTAACACAGGGTGTTTCACAGCCTATTCAGGCTTCTTGTAATGTGCCAAAACTCAGGACCAGCTTGATATTCTTTCAGATTAAGTAATCCCTGAGGTTTTCTTAAAATAGGATATATCAGAGTGGTGAATGTCGGGCTACTATAAATACTGAATTTGGTCTGGGGTTTGTTGTTTGTCCCCTGGAAAAAATATGTGTATCAAGTTCTTGTGTGTGCATAAATATAAACACATATATGTATGTGCATTTTGGGCTGTTAGATATGCTCCCTAATTCCTTTCCACCTGCTTAGGTCTGAGCAGCTTGAACACTAGAAGGATTGTTAGTAACATTAGAATACATGCTAGCTATAGTAGAAATTTTGCAAGGGATTTCTTCAATAAATTCTTCTGGTTGTTTTGTTTTGGTTTTTTTGTATGTGTGTGTTAAACTAAGATCCTGTATTTCTGCTCCTCATGTACCATCTCTGTGCTGTGTAACCCATGATGAGTTTCATACTAGTTTCTTAAGTCATTTTGAAGATAAGATATTAAAACATCTATGTAGACTCTGCCAGCATTAAATGACCGGCAAGTCAGTGAAAGCCAAAAGATCAGTTCCTATTCTACAGCATTTTTAAGATGCTTTTGTCTTTTGTTGTTTCTTTCATGTGTTGGTTTGGTTTTTGATTCCTTAGATGCAGGCAATGTCATAATCTTCCTTCACACTACTGTTTTGTGTTAAATCTCAACCAGTTATGCAGGTACAAAAGGCTTACTATGCTGTAGTAATTTTTGTGATTTATTGGGTGCTTGAGAGTGGTTTTTGTTTTGTTTTTCCCTTTTTTTTTTTTTCCTTTAATGGAATTATTCAGTACAGATTCTTTGGGAGTGTTGTGACAATGTTTCTCTTGATTCTTAGAAGAGTCTTGGCAACAACATGAACAAAAGCTTAACCTGAGAAATCCTAATGACCTGCCTCTTGTTCGCTGTTGTTAATTTTTTATCCTTCGGTCTTTAACATCCATTTAAGAACTCTCCATGCTCTCAAATTTATCAATCTTAAAGGTGTAATATTTCTTCCTTTCATTTGTTCAAACGTAGCTTCCAGTCAGCTGCAAGTGCTTACCTGTCTGATAGTAGTATCACTTTGTTTAGATGCCTAGAAGTGAGCATTTGATCATGGGTATTTTGCTGTGTAATACGAAACAGAGTGCCTTGCAGATCTATGAAAGTTGAGGCTCAAATTTTTTAAACAAAATAAACATAAAGCAGCACTACACAAGCTTTGTTTACTAGGTATTATTTGGGTTTTTTCCGATCTTATTTTTTATCCCTGTGTTCTGTGAATACCACATTCTAGCATTCAAGGGCAAAAAAAACCTGTAAGGTTATCATGGCTTATCAGGTAGTAATGATACGCTGCTGACATTATGGTTTTGAAATCCCTAGCCTAAAAACACTACTTGGGTGAAAACAAGCAAATGGAGGGGGGAAAAAAAAAAGGGCTGATGGGCAGAGCTGAGTGCTGAAATTTGCTTATCTGTTAGTGACAATGGCTGACAAAAGAAGAGTTGTCTTTAATTTCAGTTTTAAGCACTATATGTGCCTTCACTCATGTGTAGACTTTAGGGAAGTGGCGTTTTCTTTCAGTTTCCTGCAGTTTAGAATCTAAAATGGGAATTGCAGCTAAGAGCTGTTTTTGCACTCCTTGTGAAGTTTTGGACTAAACGCTGCACTTGATTTCGGTGTTGTTTCTATGATAGGTGACAGACTGGTAAGATTCACAATACCTAACCCTGTTGTGACAAGAAAGAAGGGGGTGGGGGTGGTGGCAAATTGTTGCAATACCTAAAAGTAAAGGAAGTTCATACTGAAATTGTAATGCAAGGGAAGGTGGTTGAGTTGCTGCGTTGTGGGCAAGTATCAGGCAAGTACTATCCCTTCAATATAGCTGGAAGTGAGGAAGTATAGATGTCAGGCCTCCCACGTTAGGTCAGCTGAAGAGGTGATAAGCATGGAGCAAAGAACATTCGGCACCGGGTCCACCATCCATCAGTGACATCTGTAGGGAATGAGCAATACTGTGCAAGCTAGACTCTAAAATAGTAGTTCCACTGTTACAGTGCAATTTCTACAGTGAAACCCCTATTAAATATGCATGAAAGATTTCTTTAAAGTATAACTGTCACTTCTGTTTCATGTGTAATTAGCATACCTGCAGACTGAAACAGGATTTTTACTTTTTAAAGTTGTTTTTTTTCTTGAGGAAAAATTGCTGTTTTCTAGTATGTGTTCAGAGGAACATTTTTATTTCTTGAAACTTCCTACTAATTATTATTTTTAAAAATGCTTTTTCTGAGGTGGGAGAAAAAAATTCTTTGGTGCTGCTTTGGAAACCATGACTTATTTTTGAATGAATGCCATGTATCTTTAGATAGCTGAGGGCAGATTTTTTTTTCTCATCTTTATAAAAGCTCCACAGAATAAATAATGATACTGTTTTAACATATACTGGCTGTTGAGATGTCTTTGGGAGTAGAAAAGTTTGAAATGAGTATGCAGAAAAAGCTTAGAGAGTATTGTCATGAATTTTTCTGGGATATTTCACCACCATTTGACTGGGTTTTTAGTTTTGGGGTTTGTTTTTGTTTGGTTTTTTGTTAATGACTGGGACAGGTGCTGTAGAGATGATTTAGGAAGTTAATCTTGTTCATACCGACACCTTGCGTCTCTCCCAGAGGTTACCACAGTCATTGCAAAGATAAAGCAAATGGTGTTTTGCTCCTCAATTGCTGTGGTTGTAGCCCAGTTTATTAGTATTAAATGAAATTGTTGGTTTAAGTTAATGTTCCGTGTTGTGAAATTCAGCTGCTGCTGGAGGGAGACAATTTCCGATGAAGGAAGAGAGAGGGCAGCACAGAGCAGTAGCCTCTTTAATTGTCTCTATTGTGAACTGGCACATCATCAGAGGCCTTGGTTGTATTCTGTTGAGTTGGCCATGCAACCTGCTGTACCTGTGTTTTATCTGTACCACTAATACTTTTATTTCTTTGCTTACTTTTTGGCACAAAAGGTGGATTGCATTTGACAGACAGGAAATACTGATTTCTCTCTTTTATAGGCCCTTAGTTTGAAATACTCTGCGCATTTGAAGCCTGAAAAATAACGAGTATCTGATGGCTATCAAATGCATGTTATATATATGTAATTGTGAGAAACTTCTTATGCAGTTGTGTGCTGCATCTTTAGAATGCTGGGGGAAAGGATTGCAGATTGCAATACTTGAAGAGTCTTTTTGATCAGAAACTTTGAAATAGATTACTTTTGTTTTTTCCTGTTTTGTTGAAACAAAAGAAGAGCTCACTGAACCTATATTGGTCTGGAAAGCCCTGGGTTGTTCCTGAACAGTTCTCATTGGTACAGTAGCCTTTATTTGTAGGGCTATGGTACCTAGTAGTTCAAGTCATATTGTGTTGGCACTGTACAGAAGAATAACTGAAATGCATCTTATTTTAGAAAGCTGGCATCTAGTGTGAAATAAGACAACGCTCAGGAGATGGAGAGCTCAAGATAATACTATCTATATAACAAATAAAGGTCATGGTATATTAGCTACATGCTGAAAATTTTAATCATGTCTTTTAGTCATTACAAAACATGCATTCATGGTTTTGAGATTACAAAAAATTGTGACACTGTATTATGGCAGTACTTCAGGGTGTTATCTTCTTCTGGAATCATTTAGCATGATTTTAAAATTGTGTAGTATGATGATCAAGCTGGAAGGAGGAACCCAGCTACAGCTTGAATACTAGCTTTAGTCAAAAACCAGTGAAGATGTGGGAGATCAGAATGTAGTACTTGTATAGAAGTTCAGGCAAACTGTGTTACCTTATTAATGCAGCAGTTTTTGATAAATGCTGAAGTGTATTGTTTTACTATCCTGCACTTTCTGCTTATCCATTCACTGTCAACAAAAATAGTAATAATGTATTTAAGAAATAGGAATTAAATTTACCATTTGTGTGGTCTGTGCATGATTTTTTTGCAGTATGACTACAATTAACAAATACTGTTTAATAGTACAGTATTACTGCAATGCAAGAATTACTGCACTACTACAAGACTACTACAATACAGTAATATTGATTACTGTTTAAGAGCCAAGAGCAGGTCTTAAGGCTGGAAGCTCTAGACAAAGACAACTGCTGTGCATTTGTTTTGTTAACACTTGTTACAGAATACAGGTTAAAAGGCAGTAAGAATTTTTTCTAAAATTGTTATTATTAAAAAAAAAAAAAAGAGTATGTTAACACATCAGCTAACTGAAGAAGTTGAAATAATTGATAAACGTGTTGGATGTTTCCAGAGCATTTGAAATTTGATCTCAGGACAATGGTAGGACTGTGTTTTCCACAATTAAAAGGAAACTACAGATGGTATTAATTGATGTCCATTTGCACTCTCCTTGAAACTCTTTTATGTCAGTTAAAACTGGATGTGGCTGTAGCAACCTTTAAGTAAGTATCTTAATATTGTCCTGCAGTGCAACTGAGAGTATAAAAACAAAATTTTGAAAGTGCTTCCTGAAAGAAAAATGAGGGAAACTTCTGTGGCTGAAAAATGGGAGGAATATTTAAAGCAGATTCCCTGTGCTGCTGTCTCACATGTGTTCCTTATGGCATGTCTGTTTCCTAGATTTGTGTTGTTATTTATATCTGTTGGTACTTACCAATCAGTTTAACTGTGGGTTGTTATACATGCAGCATTCTTTAGGCCTTCCCTCTTGCAAATAGTTCTAGATCCCAGTGTGCACTCGTGTTTATCACATGAAGCTAAACTTCTTGTATCTTTTTAGAAAGTTCGTATGTTTTGAGGGCATCAGAGTTGTTTTGAAGGCCTTCAAGCATTCAACAGCTATTGCTATACTGTGCCTGTTTTAGGTTAGTAGCTGTTAATTCCATGTCTTAAAGCAAAGGATTTACCAATACTGGTGCGGAAGTTATTTGTGGATTGGTTTGTTTTGGGTGGAGTGCATAAAGGATCTGCAACTAGAGCATTGTAATTACATTTTGAGAGCTCACCCTTTCTGTCCAAGGGCATTCTTCAAGCTTTGGTTCCCAGCTGGAGGAGGATTAGGATTCACTCTCTTCCAGCTGGTTCTGTGGAAGAGAAGGCTGTAGTTCTGTCTTTTTTTTTTTTTTTTTTTTTTAAAAAAAAAAAAAAGAGGTGGTTGATAACAGATGGCCTCCATCTGTACTCTGTGTAACTCTGGAAACTCAAGTGCTAAAAAATTACTTTGAACATGATTCACTCGATCAGTGAACAGGTGAAGTAGCTCTTAGTAATAGAGCAAATGTAAGCATGTCAGAAATGTTACTGTCGTGGACAGCCATGAATGGATGCTATGAGACAGTGCATTTAGGGAGAAGGGGTGAGGAATGATACCAAGAGGGGCTCCGGCAGTATTTGGAGTAATGGTAACTCAAAGGCGAAGTTTGTGAATGTGGGAGAACATCAGGTGTTGTGATGAGTACCTACATCAGTGGGGTACTACTATGGAGGAAGTGTTTTTAATGACATTCTCTGACACAGTTTCACCAGAAGCTGAATATAGGATAGCTGGTTAAAAAGGAGACCGGTCCAATATGTTGGCTGGATCCCGGTTGTTAGTCCTTTCTGTCCTGGAGATTGTTGACAGATATGGAGTGATGCATCTCTGAAGTTTGGTTAATAAAGGAACCTTATTTACTACAGAGCTTTACAGTATAGTCAGACAGGGAGGAGGGTGGATGGTGGAGAACATTGCTAAATAAACAACAGCTTGATTCCAATGTTAGCTTTGTTATGTAGCAAGGGAAGAAACAGAAGAGAGAATGAGGTCAGATAATTCTGTCCCTGCCCTTCCTCTGGTTTCCCAGCAATTTTATCTTATGTCATAGTGGTGGTGGGAAGAACAGTTAAAAAGGTATAAATATTAAATGAAGTAATGTCGTTTTAGTTGAAAGATAGGTTCCATGTTCTTAAAATGAGTACAAATATGCAATCAACAGAATATCTGGTAAACAAATCCTGTGTGTGACAGACTGCTGTGTGACCTTTGTCCTCTGTGGAGTAGGTGGGTAGATAGGAGAAACTGTAGCTCATTGCTTGTTTTGTTGTCCAAGAATCTGGCAGTCTTTCCATTGTTACTGCTATTGTGGTAAATCTGGACTTACAGTGAGATTGAAAAGAAAGGAGGGAGGAAGGTGTCCAAAAAGACTGACCCTTGCATGGTAAACAGAATCCCATTGATACCATATTTGCTTGTTTTGAGATATGTTGGAAGGCCAGTTAACCAGTCTGTGGACCCATGCATGAATGATGAATTCTGGGTTGAAAATACTGAATCTTCCAAGCATGTTTCCGTGAAGACCTATGAATTACTAAAACTTGTAGTTATCAATGCCTCTATCAGTTCACTGTATTGCTGAAAATTGGATAGAACAAATTATGGGTCATGGTACACAGCGACATACCTGCCCAAGTGTTATTTAAAATATTTAAATATAAATATATTTATATAAATATAAAAATTTAAAAGAATGGAGCTCCCCCTTTTCTGGAATCTTTGCTTTTAAATCTTTATCAGCAAGTTGAGTCACCATTCTGTCTCCATTTATCCATGTGTAAAATGGAAATTATGTCAAAACTAAAGGTAAATTATAAAGGAAATCTCCATTTTATGCATTTTGCCCCATTTCTGTTAAACTGTCCCATCTAATCTTAAAAGTCCAAGAAAATTGGTGGTGGATACAGCTTTTAGATATCTGTGTATGTAGGTTTGACTTCATTTAAAATTCTTCAACAATATATAACCTCTCCCAGGCATTAGATTTCTCCTCAGTCGTTGAGACTCAATCCTGGATATTTAGAAATGAGGTGTTTTTATTGGAGTGCTGGGTCTCTGAACTTGTCTGGACTTATAGTGAATTCCTTGAATGTGTGTGTGGAAGGAAAGAAAGAAATTCTGCTGCTCAATGTTACAATGACTAAGCTTCAGAAGCTGCTAATCATTAAGATGCATGCAAAATCTTTAGAGCCATCTCAGAAAGTAGATGCACTCGCTTTGTGCTGCTACCAATTTTTTTTTTTAAATATACATCTGTAAAAATACAGTGACTGACTGCCTTACTTCAGCACAAACTTGGTCTTGCAAATTCAGGGTACCTTTGTATGGGCAGTGTCTCAGCAGCAGACCTGTTTGGAAAAGGTTTTATGTGTGCCTGTTTGGGTTTTTGCCACACTTGGTGTATAAGGCTGCTCATGTGGGAATGATCTGTGCTTGTGCAGACTGCGCAAGGTGCTGGGAAGGAGAATAGCACTGAATGAGGGTTCCTTTTGTGCCTCCTCTGTTATGTTTATGTGGGCCCCTGCATTGTGTTAAATATTTTTGTTCATATTTGTTTTCTAACTGAAGTATTTTCCCTTCTTTTAGGGATGCAGCTAATGTTGCAGTAAACCAGTGCATGGTATTTAAAGATGGAATAATTACCTATATGCACAGAAATTACTTAGGTGTTTGTAAAAGTCTCATCCCCGAAGTAATTTGTTGTTGCTAGAAAACAGAGTCAATATTGAAGTTCCTTATTTTTTGTGAAAACCAAAGTATCATGGAATGCAAAACTGAGTTTCCAATGAGAGGAGCAGTAGTCTAAGTAGTCATAAACTTCCAGTGTGGAAGTTTATGACTACTTAGAAATATTATTTAATCTTAAACTGAGTGATATAGTCATCTGTAAGACAGCATCCTTTATTTTGTTGAAAATCAGGAAGCTGGAACAAAGTAAAGGAGAGAGCTTACAGGTTATAGCTTTGGGTAAAGAAAACTTCAGTTACTTGAACCACCAGGTTCCTGAATAAGCGTCAAATGAAGGGAGTTTCTTTATACTTCAAATAAAGAAATTTGAGGAGCCTCCCTTCCCTCCTGTCATGTCTACCCCCCCGCCCTCCCACCCAGTTTGCAGGCAGGAAGTCTTGGTATGTGATTCTGATTGTGACGTACAAATCTTGAATTGTTTTAATCCTGTGATTAGAGGTCTTGTTAGCTCTGGGAAGGTTATTTAACAATTGACTGTCTAAATATTTCCAGTTGACACTCTGTAAAGTTCTTATTGTGTGTACATCTAATAGTAAGGCAATCTCTTTGGGTTGAATGTCAGCACCAAGTAGTGTCCACATTGCTCTTTTTTCCTAGGTCTCCAGATGTCATAACCACTGCATAGAATTCAGGCTGTATATACTGCACGAATATCTAAGCTATTAACCTTCACACTTCACTTTACTCTTGCAACAGCATTTCAGATGTTATTTCCATTGTAATAGTCCTTCTTCAAACAGCAGCACTTACTTTGAATGTCTTCCCCCCCGCCCCTTTTAAATGACCCTTTTATATCTCTCTGAGGCAGAGGTATGTATTTCATGCTTGTCATTTCTTCTGTATACTTTTTTATCTTTTCTCCCTTTACACTTGTTTTAATGTAGCCTCATGTTTTAGGCCATCATTCTGCCATATAAATACTCTGCTTTCTTTCAAGTGAGACTCAACTAAGTGAGTTGGAGACAAAATATCCATTGACACAGGCAAACATACATACATGTGTTGTTGTAGTAGTTTTTCACATGTCTACTAAAATATATTTAGCATTGTTTTCTTGAGCACAAAGAGTATTTTAAAGAATTTCTGGTTGGACTCTCAGTTGCTTCATGTTTTTTTTTTCATGGTACTGTCTGGAGAGATGTTAAGAATTGTGATTTGGTAACTCAGAAGAAGAAGGGTAAGTTGTTCACCAGTTTAAAAAAACTGAACTCCCTGCTGCTGCAAGTTGATATTACTGAATAGTATTTCCTAAATTATGCTGTTTTCCCTATATACAACAAAAAAGAGGAATTTTCTTCGCCAGCCACTGATCCAAAAGGTATGGTCAAGGCTTTGTGATGCCCTGCTCGCTGCAACATCTTTCCTCATGTTTTAAATAATTTTATTCATGTGGTATAGGTTGTACTTCCCCTCTGGCTTTTCTAGTTCATCTACTCTTTCCAGTAGCCTCAGCATTTGAGGCAGAGCTTTGCAACAGCATGGGATATTTGAAGCGAGGAGTAGTGGTCTGTCACTTTTTTAAAAACAGGCCTTACAAAAAAAACACTTATCAGTGCTCCTGGATAGCTTTCCTAGTTAAGAAAAAAGTGTACTGTAGTGAGGATGGTTCTGTAAATACTAGTTGTAGATTCTCTCTCTGGAGGACTCACATTGAGGATGTCTTAAAAAGCAAAGCAAAAAAAAAAAATCTGGTGTTTCTTTTACACTAGCTTTAATTTTACACCTCCTCGGTTCCAACCACAATGACTATTACAAGCAGATGTGTGATGATGGGGCAAAGACAGTCCTGGTATCTAGTGAGTCTCTGATGGTATTAACATGTCTGCAGGAAGTAAAGTGCATTCAGGTTATTGACAGTGACCACTGTGACAGTGTGGGCTACAGAGCTGGCTGTGAGTTTTGAGGAGTTGCTTACCTCACTTTTCCTAAATTAAGACGACTACAAAGCAGGTGGATTGGGTGAAACTGCGATTTTAAATTCCCCCTTCCGCCCACTTTTTCCATAGGCACTTCTCCCTGGTCGCCTTTAGGAGGGAGTACAGTCTGTGAATCTGTAAGAGCACGTTTGGTTTCTAGACATTCTTTGTATAGTAAGAACATGTGCTGAGAGGCTGGCAGGCTGTAAGACTCCATCAGTCCAATTTGTTCTGGCTCCCTCCCTCACTGAATCTGGTGACATCACACAGATAGATGTGCTTGCAAGAAAAACAGCAGAAGGAGTTGAATGGCTGCCAAAAATTTACAGTATGAAACTGAGCTGGCTGCTTCCAGTCTTGTTTTCACGAATCTTTCATTGTGTGCTTGCGTTTTTCACTTGCCAGGATGTTCTTTGCTGAACAAACACAGCAGCAGTGAAATCTCTCCATACTTAGCATAACACAGTCTCACACAGAAGCTTTGGAGGAGTTGCCTGATCTCCACATTCAAAGTTACTAAAATTTAATAAATTATTCTAAAATATTTTGAATTCTAGTAGAATCTTAGTCTTTATTCCCCCAAACTGTAGTTGATTTGTTTTTAAAATGTGGCTAAGTGTTTGTTTACAGCTTGTCAGAGATTGTAAATACAGGAAACATTGAAGCTGTGAAGGCTGGTCTTTGATCTGGTTCTTCCAAAGCTAGACAGTGTTTACATGTGGACATTCAAATTTGAAGGACTATGGGGATGAACAGTGTGTGCACAAATACTGGCTGGAAGAGGTAAGAGAGACTATCTTAGACTTTTGACTGTACAGAGGTTCTATAGAATTCTCTTTGATTAAATAAATTGCTCATGAACTTCCTGCAGAGGATACATGAAATAGTTTACTTCTTCCCTGAAAAGTTGCATGAACGTTGCAGCTCTGCTTTCACAAGGTTGCTTTCACAAATGATATAGGATAGCCACTGTTAGATGAGGCCAGCTGTGTTTGGGGAAGTTTTTTTCAGTGAAGTGGTATATGCTGTCTGCTCTTCCTGTTCACAGAGAAGTAGTTATATTCAAGAAAAAAAATAAATTGCAAGGCAGCTAATTAAATTCACTGCTAAGCTTTGCTAGTCAATAACTTATAGAAAAATAAGAGATTGGGAAAAACTTAAGGAATATAATTGTTCATGTCGTCTAATGTTTCACAAGGAATATGCAGCTATTATGGTCATGTAAACATTTTGTAACTACCTCAGTCACATAGCTGGAAAGCATATGTAATCATATGAAGCTATCATTGAATCTGAAACCATTCAGATGTGAACTGCAAATACAATAAATTCCCCATAACTTGTATGCAAGTCTGCAGGGGCTGTAGTAGTGCTGTGCTTTTTTTAATGCAAGAGAAAAGTGTATTACACTACAACTAGTGAAACAATCTTCTATAGAAGTCTCCTTGATGCAACATTGTGTGGCAGTCATGGGAGTATCATTGAAGTTTGGTTACTTGATTACTTGAATGAACTTTATTTGTAGGTCATCTTTTCCAATAAATTAGGTTTCTTCTGGCTAATGTCATATACTTTGCTGCAGCTACATGAGGATTGGAGGTGAAGTTGGATAGAAGCATGTACAAGGTGAATAGAAGCATAGTTAAGAGCAGCTTAATGATATTAAACGACTTCCAAGTGCAGTGTAGACAAGAACAAAAGAAAAGCATGTAATTAAAGTATACGGGCTAGGAAAGTAATTTTGAGTCTTATCCTTAGTGAAGCAGGATGGCAGTCTGATGAAATATGTCAGACACAAGATTAATTGGACATAACCTTTTTTTTTCATGCTTACTGTTCTTTAGTGCCAAGTTGTTGTTACAGTATAATAAAATTCTAAAACATTTCAGTAAAATGATCAGCTGCCCTGGATTGCACAATTGCTTCAAGTTTTCCCTTCAAGACAAACAGATAAAAGAAAAATAATTCTTGCTTTATCATACGAGTTAACATCCAGTAGTACTGCATACACACAGCTGAATTAGAGTAGCTGAAATGACAATGAAAACTGAGTTACTCGGGTTCAGTGTAAATGGCTGTTCTAATTGAACTCTAATATCAGAATTTGAGAAAGGGAAATGTTGTTTCCTTTTTACAGTCAAGTAAATCAAAAGAAACACAAGTGGAGATTATTGTTATCATCATTGTTGATAAGGCAGAGGTACCCTTGCTGGCCAGGAAGAAGAGCAAATACACTTTGGAGTACTGCTGCCTGGAGTAAGCTCTTCCTCCAAAGGAAAATATGATTCCTTGGTTAGCAGATTACATAATTCATGCTCTGACAGACTTTGTCAATGAGCATCTCTGACATTGCTATGTTGCTGACTGTATGTTATAAAATATTACTTTGTAGTGCACTTATTTAAAACAAAAGACAAGGACTTGACTTCTGCTTAAAGTTCTGCATTTTTTTCCCCGTGTCTCTTCCTGTACTAACCTTTCTCATGGAAGGTGAGGGAACAAATTAAAGGATCAGGAAGTTGGCATGTTATTTCGGATATAGTGGTAAAACCTTAAGCTGTAAGGCTTGGAGAGTAGCAGGTTTTTTACATATTTTAAAAAAGGAGGACTGCAGCTCAGGAAGTTTTCATTCTGACAGCAATCCATTGACTGAATAAAGACATGCTTATAAAAGATACTTTTATAAATCTGGTATGGTAGTCCTATTTTTTTTCTAAAGGCAAACTGCCTCATTAAGGTATTAGACTTCTTTAAAGTGTATCAGATTATATAAGTGGTTTAACCCCTAAGTTTTGATTTCCAAGAACTGTGTCAGTTTCTTACGTTGGCTTGCACACAAAAAAAGGAAGCAAAAAATCATGGGTTTGAGACAGATAAAAAGAAACAATGGGTCAAAGTGTATGGTTTCCTCCTGGGGAAGAAAAAAATTGTAGTCTCTCAGATCAAAAAGACAGAGTGGAGGTCCCAACTGATAATAATGTAGCCTGCGCTGTTGAATTGATGTTTGATTGGTGCTCTTTTAGGGGTGTGATGGTGTTAGTGGTTTTTGCCATCAGAAGAAAGGTGATAGCTCTGAGGATTGTTCAAAGGGGCATAGCCATCTACAATCTCTTCTGAGCTTGAATGTTTGTCAGACCTCTGTTTGGATTGCTTCCAGAAATTCCATTGATTGACATGTCACTTACATGTTCCTATACAATGTAGTGGGTGATATCACTGGTCATTGCTGCTGGCTTTTCTGTGCCAAAAGGAGTGAAATTGCCATCAGTCTTATTCTGCTCTGCAGAAAGTATTCCAATGGGGTCTGCATGCAGTTTAGCAAGTTGATATTTTGATATTACTTTTTCCACAGCATTGGGACCAGAAAGATGTGAATATATTATTTATGTCAAAGTGATCGATACTTTCATGGATAACAGTATCACTGGTATCCAGAAATGTCTGCTGTCATTTGTGAAATGTCCATTCTTGTATGAATGAATTGCATGTACTTGGTGAGAGATTCAAATGTGTGGGCATGCGTGAGTCATCTAAAACTATATCAAACAGTACTCATCATAGAAGCTAATATATAATTTAAATGAAAGTTTGGGTCAACACGTGAATTTTGATGTAGAGTAGTGAATGTTGCTTGAAGTATACAGTAGGTTTAAATGCACAATATTTCTTCAAAATACATTTAAACAGTCAAATTTTTTAATTCCTTTTGCTGTCTGTTGTTCTTTGATTAATAAGTATGTAGGACTGCAATGTTCAATGCCACAAGGTTTCCCACTAGGTAAGAAGGTATTGGCAGAAAGGATGTATTTAATGCATCTAAGCTGTTAATTCTTGTTTCTTAGGAAGACGTACAGAAAGATCTTTAGTAAGCATCATGAGGGCTTGAAGTGTTAGTAGCATCAGCTGTTGGCATATGAACTGTAACTTTGGGGGATTTTAAAATGGGAAATACTTAGGGTTGCCAAGGAGGCCATCTCATTGGCATCATGTGATAGGATTACCTCAGTAGCTTTTTCCCAAAACAAAGAATAAATATTTGTGGAATATTTTTGGCTTTCTTATGTTTTCAGTAACAATTCTACGATGTTTTGTAAGAGAAGCTGTGCTTAGGATTCTTTGCCCATAATACATTTAAAAGAGCTTCTTGTTATATGTACATCTGCTGTCTACAGGTTTCTCTTGTTTTATCTTTATGCTTGACTTGCTTGTAGAAAATAATAGGTTATTTTAAGACTATGCCTATCTGTCAGGAATTGGTTCACCTGCTGTTGCTTCATCAGAAAGGTTGCTCTATATTAGTATGTTGACATTTTTCCATGTATACCTGTATTTTGTGTCCAATTAATTTCTCAGTCATTTCTGAGTATATTAATTTCTGTAGGTCATCTATTCTTAAATAATTTTATTGTCTGCCCTTTGAAAATTTTTTCCGTATCCTGCTGTTACGTGAATATTTGAGCTAGACATATAATCCTAATAATAATCTCGATAATCTAATTTTATATTCCTCTTGTATTTGTCTGTAATATTTAAAAATATAAAGCAAAACCAGATAGGAAATATTTATTCTTTTTTGCATCAATTACTATTTTATTATCTGCTCCCTGCAAGAAGCATTTTGCCATTCGTTTCTACCTTCTGCTTCTTGTAGGTTGTTCTGTTATCTTTATTACTTGCTGCCCAGTAGTACTTTGTTAATTCTTACTGTATCTTTCACACACACCTAATACTGCTGGCAAAAATCTTGCAGTCGTCTTGTCTCTTTTCACATGATTTGTCTCATTCCATGGTGTCTGCAGTGTTATTGACCAGAGGGAAGAAATCCCCTTTTAAACTTCATGCTTTGCAAGGGGCTTGGTTTTTCAAACCACATCACTTTGTCAGGGGCTGTAGCGTATTACTGCTTCAGAAGTAATAAAGCTATTCTTATTTAAAAAAAAAAAAAAGAGAGAAACGTAATTACCAAACAGTGTTTGTGTTCCTTAAGTGGTGCCAAAAGTTTGAATGTTTTATCTGTGATTATATTGCAATTCAGTAATGCAGTGAACAAGGTGTGATCATGTAACTAAGTCCACTTCACTACACTTGCAGATGTTAGACCAAATGCATTCTTGATATTCTCTGTAAGGGATGGTAAAAACATCAGTTCTTACTCTGTGATCGCAAGTATGATTTGCCTGGTTTCTTTGTCTTGTGATGTTGGGGTATAGTCCTTCTCCATGAATAAGTAGTCTCTCCAAGTGCTACTGTGATTACGTATATAATGGAAAACTAAATTCTTCTGGTTGCTTAATTGTAACTGTATGTTGACCACATTTCTAAGTACTCAACTTTAGCAGTTCGATTCTATATATCCAGATTTGCAGAGTAGGCATTTTAGACTTACATTAAGTCTTTAAATTAACTCATCATTTTACAGCCCTTTGAACTGAAGTCATATATGTATTCCTGAGATACTTAAGCAATTTAGATTGAAATTTGGTGCAGATTTCAGTTCTGAAAGTATATTGTCTCTTTTGTATTAAGAAAAACAACATTTTGTGCTTGTTCTGTTCTATTACAGTATCACTGAGATTATTCTATATTCAGAGCAAGGAAATGCTGGGGGTTTGGATCGTGGTTTCTTTTTGTATTTTTGGCAGTCTTCATTTACCTAATTACTTCTGCTTTGAATTTGTAACTTCAAAGCTAACAGAAGTGAGTAAAGTAACTTAAATGTTTTTGTCATAGCTTGGTTGTCATTCTTAACCCTCCTTCTGCTTCATTTTTTTTTTAACCAGATGTAAACCTCAGCATTCGATAATGCAACTTTAATGTCACATTGGCTCTTAACTATGAGTTAAAAAGCAGTAAATTGTTTGTGTCGGAAAGTAAGATTTAGTCATACATGCAGGGAAATTGATGCTGTCAAATGTTCAGTCACATTAAAGTTTAACTATTAGAAAGAATAAATGTTCCTTTTTACCTCCTATCTGAAAGACTGTTACAATGTAGTTGAGATTCTCTAGGAAACTTTATCATAACCTCAGACTGAAAGAGAGGAAACAAATGATTCTGGGGTGTGAAATTATGTTCACTGAGTCCATTTCTGGCAAAACTACACTAGTGATACTGTGGAAGTTACAATTTGCTTTATTTAAAAGAAAGTAAAGAGTTTTGTAAATGTGTTTTTTTTATTTATTTTTTTATTTTAACTGGCTGAGCTGATATATGACCAAATACAAAGGGTGAGTGAACATGACAAAATTAATTTGAAAGGATTCTAAACCTTTTTATTGCAACTTTGTGGTGGATCAAGATCACTGCGTTTCTTTCAGAGAGGACCAGCAGATGCCTAGACAAGGATCACTGCATTCTTTAGTTTTCGTGCTTATCTGCTTGTTGACATTAGTCAAGGAATTTTCTTCTCTGAAAATAGGAATAATGGTGCTTATCTACTTTGTGTAGTATTGAAATGTAATAAAAATAGCAAAAAAAGAAGCAGTTACTATTCCTGCGGGAAAGGTGAACGTTAGTTCATGATAATAACTTGTTCCAAGAGGTAGTAAGTATTTCTCAAGAAGAAGAGACTGAAGGTAAGAAGGCAAGTGAGTGTCTCTCAGAAGGTAGAGGGTAAAAGTAATTCCTGAAATATTGATTCCAAAGAAATTAAAGCACTGACAGACCCTTTAATACATGGTTTTTAGCCCCAGTAAACCTCATACTGGCTGGAGGCAGCTAGCTGTCTGGCACCTGAAGTCCAGTCATGAACAGAAATATAACAATTTGTGTACAGTCAGTCCCCTCCCTGTGTTAAAAGAGAATGGGGGATCCTTGCATAGCTGATTTTAGCCAACACTATTATGGTGACTGTGGCTGGAAAGGTACTTCCTGTGGAACTGAAGATGCTAGTTTCCCTCTTCCACTTGGATATTAATGATTTGTATGCTTGATGTAACTATCTACAGTTGCCTTGTTTTCTCCCTTTCTCAAAAGGAGCAGAAACTGGAATCCTTCAATTAACTAAACTTATGAATGTGTTTCAGACTGAAATAGTTTGATGGGCAGGTGATTTCATATTAATTTACACTTCAACATTGTCTGGGATTTACCCAAAGGCTAAGATAAACACTTGTCTTCAGGTTGAGGAATGTCAGGCTCTCATTACCAAGTAGTCATTCCACATTGTGTGGCTTAGTTTTGAAATAGCAAATTTCCTAAGGTGTTCTGATTTTTTCCATCTAGTGGATATTTTAAGGAACACACCTCAGTCTGTAAGTATACTAGATCTGTACACTGAAGTAAAGATACAGCTTGAATCTTCCCGTTTCTATAATACTTTTTCTATAAACCAGCCTGATTTCTGCAAGAAACTATTCTGGATGTAGTTTTGCTTTGACTTAGCCAGAGTAAAGATTCCTTGGAGTTCTTCTGACATACGCCTCCATATAATAATTAACAGTATGTGCATATGTAGCTGCATAATATACTCTGAAAAAGGTATGTGTGAAATCATTAACTGTAATGTGATACAGCTATACAAAGAATGTGTCTCAAAACTTACGATAATCTAACATTGTAGAGGCTGTTGTAGAATGTCAGTCCTTTAATTTAAAAACCACCTGCTTATTCCAGGCCAAACCTATTGTTGGCTAGTTAATATCTATTTGTTATTTTGCTAGTGGTGTGCC
>NW_010543909.1:90038-108929 GCF_000687285.1 Phaethon lepturus | reverse complement strand
CCCTACATAATGTTTAACCCCCCCAAACATTTTTCAGAGAGGGCAAACCTTTTCGTCTGCTGCTTTTGAGTGCTAAACAGCATACTCACATAATTTCTTGCAGGAGGATTTTCTTATTTTCATAACCATGTTAATAGTTGTACCGTTGTTGTATTTGTTCTATAATATGTTTTATTCCAGGTAATATATTCCAAATGCTTTTGACGATTGCATTACAGCTTTCTGGATACTTGATGGGAGTTTCTAAGACTACTGTGTTGTGGCATCATCTGTGCCTTTTTTCCACCACTGCATCACCTCATAGCTCATTTGTTTGTTGACAAATTAAGGCACCAGCTCTTTCTAACTTTGCATTCAGTTCTGTGTTAATTTTTAGCCTTCTTTCCCAGATTGTTTTTCCAAGTTTCCCCTTAGCCCTGGAACTCCATTCCCTTTTCCTTTGTTCCTGGGATTGTGTCTCTTGTCTTTGGAGTTCTAACTTCTATTCAGGTTACAGTTAATGCAGTATTTTGTGGTGAGAACCAACTAAAATCTCTGAGGGACAGTGTATGTTACATACTGTTCACATGTGATATAAATGTCTGTGTGATTTTTGTGCATTATGATTGGCTCCCTTGATATACTCAGTGCTTTTATTGTCTATTTTCCTCACAGCCGGTTGCTGAACCAATTCCAATCTGCAGTTTCTGCCTTGGTACAAAAGAGCAAAATCGGGAGAAGAAACCTGAAGAGCTCATCTCTTGTGCTGACTGTGGCAACAGTGGTAGGTGACCATTTACAGTGCTGCCAATAGTAACTCATCCACTTGGTATAGTGACTGCTACTGACCCGTACGTATGAGGAGTGTGCATCTATGGCAGATAATACAGTTAGTTTAGCTGAATCTCATGCTCCCAGAGGGAAGACCGTTAAGTTAACCCAACAAAAATAGTTCATTTGGTTCATGGAGGTTTCTTTAAAATGTGGTTAATGATGACCAATTTTGTCATGTTTCTCAATTCAGTTATGAAAAATTATCTTGGTGTTCTTTTGTATGTGGGCCTGCCACTTGCTATCAAGGATGTTGGTTTTGTGTTTTAAGTAGGTAAGAATAGAAGCACCTAAAAACAGGAGTATCTGGATAACCAAAATTCTGCATGGGAGTGTGTAATTGATAAAGTAATCTCTCTGTGAGCATTAAGCAGTGGAATGGTTTTACTGGTTTAATTTCCTCCTTTTTCTGTAGGTCATCCGTCCTGTTTGAAGTTCTCTCCAGAGCTGACAGTTCGAGTGAAAGCCTTGCGATGGCAGTGTATTGAGTGCAAAACATGCAGTTCCTGTCGAGATCAGGGCAAAAATGCTGTGAGTACAGTGGCATGTGGACTGAATTAAGAGGATATCAGTCTTGCGGATGTTCTGTTAAACTAAAAAATAAAATCATTCTAGAGTCAAATATTTGCAGCTTTTGTTTGAGTCTGGTAGTCTGAGACCTGTGAAATACTATGATATGCCTGTAATTGAAAACTATGTGTGTGTTCTCTGAGATGGTGACAAATTAATGGAGGGCCTGATGCTGATGCACATCTAAAGAGATACTAACTTTATCTGTCTTCAACAGGATAACATGCTATTTTGTGACTCATGTGACCGTGGCTTTCACATGGAGTGCTGTGACCCGCCTCTTACCAGGATGCCAAAAGGTGAGGACATTGTGGTGAAAAGGGTAATTTAAGGTGGTATTGGAAGAGATCAGTGGGTAGAAAGTGCTTCCACATATTTGGTCCTCTTTTAGCTATGTTTAATGCTGTAAAGAACAAGTTACTGTTAAAGTATTATAAACTAGAGAAAGGTCGGAGCTTCACATCTGCATTTTCCACTGTCTCCTGCTTCCTGTTCATTACTGTCTGTGAAGGGTTTTGAAAAAAATCTTTGATGTTTGAAGGAATAGAAGGGATCCTTGCGGGTTAAAATGATCAGCTTCCATTTGAACAGATAGCCTTGTACAAAAGAAAGAGATGGGCTTCTAAGTTTTTGAAGTCATACCCGTTTGGACATCCTGAGAATCCTGGGCTACAACCAAACTTCTCTTTTCCATCAGAAAGCAGGTTGTCTATGGAAGATTCTTTCCTGGTAATTAGAAGAAAATTTTTCTATAGAAGTTAGTTGGAAGTAGCATAGTTGTAAGCAGAATATGGGATAACTAAATGTGTTACTTTTTTAGGGTTTTTTCATACTGTGCTATGAATTAAAGAGACTTTCTGCATGGTTGTGGGAAGTGTATCTGGGGGGTATGAGAAATTAACTGGACTTGAGTTTAGATTGCTGGAAGATACACATAGTTTTTCTTACCTGTATATGTGATAACTGAGGCCTTTGGTACTCTTCTTATCCTTTCTGTCAGAAGGCCTGGTGCCTATAATTCTCCTTTTTGTCCTATATAGATGTCCCTTGCAGTCAGTGATGGGGACTTGTGTCTTACAGGTATGTGGATATGTCAAATATGTCGGCCACGGAAGAAGGGAAGAAAACTTCTACACAAGAAGGCAGCACAGATAAAACGACGCTATGCTAACCCAATAGGACGTCCCAAAAACAGGTTAAAGAATCAAAATACAACGTAAGTCTCTGTAAGGAGGAGTAAGGAGTGAGATTCTGTACGGCAGTATGTATTTCTGAAGTGTCTGGTCTGTTCGGTGAGAAGATTTCTTTTACAATGAAGATCTTTTCATTATTCTTTAATGCAGAATTTCTGAAGAGTTCTGTGAAAGACTAGAAGTAATCTCAGTGCTGCTTTTTGCATAGATTTTTGACTCTTTGTAATAACTTACTATGTTTTGAACTATTCCTTGTAATCATAGATGAATTTTGTTGTTTGTGTCAAGTCTGTTTGGCTGGATGGCTGCTTTTTCCAGCATAATTGTTTTGCTTTACATTTCTCAAGAACCCTTTCTGATGTTTAGAGAAACTAAATAATCAACAATAAAGCATGTGAGGTGGTTGTTTGACGTATATTTAATCTGACACCACTGACAGAAAGTATTTGCCCCTTTTCTGCTTCCATTGCACATGTTTCTGCATTTGTGGAACACACTGTGCTGGGACGGATTGTGTGGCCTTGTCATGGTTGTTGTGGGGCAGCCAATTGTCAGGGAATTGGATTTGGGTGGGTGGGAATTCTCTGGATAACTGTTCAGCCAGAGTAATTTCCTTGAATTAAGATTGTTGTGCAGTGCTTGTTGTGATGCAGTGCTATTGACTGCGCAGAGGACAAAACAATGAAGGAGTGTGTCACAAGAACATCTGTTTTGGACATCAAAGCAGCTTAAAAAAGTTGGAACTAACACTTGATTCTAACCAATAGCACCAAAGGGAGTTCTGGGAGAAAACCTTACGAAGTTTAATGGTTATAAAAATGTAGAGGGAATGTCTCAAAAATCCTAATTTTTTGTTTCAGTCTGTGTGAGACCTTTGCTTAGAGGAACTCCCGATAAAATTCAGAGGGGCAAAAGGAAAGCTAGCCATCTGCTATTGCTGTTTTATCTCTTTTAATGTTTATTTCATGATTTATTCACAGTTTTTTTGCTTTGTTCTGTCATTTCACTTGCAAAATATACCCACAGAATTATGCACAGATGCTTAGTTTGTCTTTTTAGGAAAAAGCAGCCTATTTCTATCCTCTGTAGCTGCAAAGTTTGTAGCTAAAACCAGTTTCCTGATACAGCAGTCAGTCTAGGGCAATCCCTCTGAGAAGTGTTAAATACTCAGTTATCTCAAGGGACTTTTAACTTCCAGTGTGAAAGATTGAGATCAATGCTGTTTTCTGCTAAGATGATCATCTATGGCATAGGGTCTCTTACAACAATTTCCTATCAGTACAAAAACTTTGGCAAATGACAAGTGTAAATGTTTTATAACTGCATAAATTGAAATCTTCCATGCAATGTATTCATTCTGGCTACTGGTTTTAAAATTTAATGTTGTATTACATTTGGTGAAAATCTATTGTTTATACTCAAATTAATTCCAGATAATGTTCCCTGTGGAGAAAAACAGTACAGTACTTCTACTGAGATGTTTAGAACCCTGGCTCCTCTAGGGTACACAGACTCTTGACTACTCGTTTATTACTAAATTCTTCAGTTCACGTTTAGCTTCTGTGTGATTGATAAATAAGTAAGGAAGATGATAGACTACTTTGCAACCCAAAACAAACGACCTTACCAAATCTTCTGACCATATCTTTCCCTTCTCATTCTTTAGATCAAAAGGTCCTTTCAGCAAAGTTCGAACTGGCCCCGGTCGGGGGCGGAAACGTAAGATTGCTCTGTCCAGCCAATCAGCATCATCAGAAGGAGGCTACCTGGAGCAGACAGATGTCTTGGACTTCTGCAGAGATGGCAGCACCACCTTGAAGTTTAACAAGAAAACCAAAGGGCTTATAGATGGCCTTACTAAATTCTTCACTCCCTCCCCTGATGGACGAAAAGCTCGAGGGGAAGTGGTAGACTACTCTCAGCAGTATAGGATCAGGAAAAAGGGTACCAGGAAATCTAGCACTTCAGAATGGCCCACAGGTAAAGATTTTTCACCCTGCCAATGTAAGTATCCTATACACAAGAAAACGTTCAAAGGCTAGGATGTTGAAGTGACTAGAATGTTAGAGGCTGGAAACTTTGAGCTGAAAGTTAACACTCAAATGTGGTTTTCTTTAATGCACTGAGGTGTAATACCAGTTGGAAAAAGGAAGCAATCCTAGAGACCTTTGCCCCTTTATATATGATGGCAAGGTGTGATGAGGGATTAAATGATTACTGTGAGGTAAAATGCCCTTTGGTAATGAGAGGCTTGCAGATAGCCCTAGGAAATGTGCTAAACAATGTCGCATTTCAAAGACTTAATTTAGGGAGTGGTTAATGAAAATAAGAACAGCAACGTAGAAGTATGAAATAGGAAGCAGATAATTGAAACGAGTCTGACAGACCCATGAGTTTCTTGTCTATGGTGTAGGCTTGCATGCAAATGTTTCTTCATTTTCTCAGTCATAGAGAAGCCTGCTTCGTACGGTTTGGCACCTTCTTGCTGGAGAGCATCCTTTTTTTTGAACGCAGTTCTGCTTTCCTTGTTTTCTTTTCTAGCTTCAGACGTTAATCTATGACTGGACCTTGATTTAATCTCTCTATGCAGATCTTTACAGTCTTGTTGAATAGTTTCACGTCTTGAATTGTTCCTAAGAGAGCAGTAGAAAATACTCCACAATAACATACAAGGTTTACAGCTTTAGAATAGTTATGTGCATTGGCCTGGCTGGTGCTGGGAGAACAATAATGTATCTTAATGCTTTGGGGGTGAGGTGAAGTGTCTTATGGTGTTTCTTTGCTTTTTTTGTGGAAGGGATGTTTCTTGGGTGATGAATGTAAGTGTCCTGGTTTGGGTTGCAACAGAGATGGCATTTAAATAGTTGTGATCCTTGCCTGTGAGAAACAGGCATGCTGGTAAGCTATTTATCCAAAACTGCCTCCTTGTTACAAATGCTTAAGTGGTGAGTTTTGGACCTGGTTAAATATATGACAATATTTCTTACATGGTCACAAATCCAGAACTGGTTCTTCCTTTGTGGTCCCAAATCTGAATAGAAAAAAAAAAAAAAAAAAAATCAAAAAAACTTGGCACAATATCTGAATACAGCCAGATGATGTTTGTCACTGCACTAAAAGCAAGTACTCCTTTGTAAATGTAGGTGAAGACAATTTTCTCTCTCACTTGCAGACAATCAGGATGGCTGGGATGGAAAACAGGAAAATGACGAGCGTTTTTTTGGGAGCCAGGATGTTTTAACTGAAAAAGACATGGAGTTGTTTAGAGATATTCAAGAACAAGCACTGCAGGTAAAGTTAAGTTTTCAGTGTCTGGCAGTAACTAGACAGTTACTGTCTAGTTTTACTTTACAAATCTAGTTTTACTTTACAAATCTGTAAAAGCAACTTAAACACAAAAACCCCCACCCCAACCCAACAACAAAAACCAACAAGAAATACAGACTCCAGATGAGTCAGTCTGTCATAGAAGCTAATGTGCTTGATTTCTGCTGCTTGAGGGTAATTGGGAACTGACCTCAAGAGTGCTGAAGGATAATATGAAAGTGAGCATAAGAAGTTAAGGTGAGCATCTAAAGAGCCTTGAGGGCTGTAGCTTTAGTTGTGTCAGAACATAGAGCTGTTAAACAGCTGGTAAAATGTGTGGACTGTTAAAACAATAAAATACGGGACTCTGCTGGCAGCATGGGTCACATAGGGCCTCTGGTTAATTAAAACATTCTTTTTATAGATGCTTTAACTCCTTATGGAACAAGATGTGCTTATACATATGCATGTAATGCATGTGTATCTCTCTACCCGTACAATGGTCTTATGACTTAAGGCCTTCTGAAGCCAAAGGGCTCGATTGAATTTATGCAGTGACCTCCCTGAACAGTGCTTCACTAAGTGTAACTGTCCTTTTAAACTTCTCCAGATATTTGACTTCTATTTATTTACCTACAATTCTATCATAGGCTGGCTTAATTCCACTATACTAAATACAGTCTCTGTACCAAAAGAGTTAATGAACAATGAATTGTGATGAGACTGAACTACACACTGTGTGTGATAAAGCAGACTAAGATGAAGTGCAGTTAACTCTTTTATTGAGGTGCAAACACAACACTACTTATTTCAAACTTTGTTGCAGGATTCATTTTAAAAATCCTCAGCGTGTGCATCACTGAGCAAATCACACATGAGATTATGGCTTGTGACCATAATTATGTTTTAGAAAAATAACTGAAGATCTGAAATGAAATCTGTGGAAGTATACCCGGAATAGGGAAAATATTAATCTCCAAACATCAGCTCAGAAAAAGCAGCAAGCTTTGGAGGGATTCCTTCCCCTGCTCTTTGAGGGGAAAATACTTGTATATTAAATAGTTTAAGGTGGCTAGTTGGTTGGTTTTGGTGAGGAAAGGGTTGACGGGAGTTGGGGCACAGCTGATACGAGGACCTTGTGCGTGTACATTGAGCTAACTGCCTCACCAAAGAAAACGGAACTATATGAGTGACATATCAAAGGCTTTTGATTGAGCTGAGGAAAAGATACTGCATATTAAATGTTCAAGGAGAAAGTCATTCAGAGCTATCTGCAGGCAGCCTAGAGGCTGAAGCAGTAGTCTGCTATTGAAGGCTTTCTTCTAATTGCTGTGGTGTGTAAACAGCTGTATGGGAGCTGGGTCTCTAAGTTCGTGTTGGGCATTCATATGGAGGAGGGGTTTGTTGCTGAAAAGAAGGCACAGGTGCAGGACTCATTGCTGCAGGTGCCTCTTACTCAGTTTTCCTTAAGACTGGTCAGATGCCTGTGATAATTGTTTGTTATTGACCTATTGTACTGGGTGATAACACCAATTCCTTTGGAACTACAGTGCAGGAAGTAGTTAGCTCTAGTTTGTCGTACCTATAAAGAGCTGCCTTCATAAACTGCTCTTTTGGTGATTTGTTCTGCCAAGGAGTGAAATTCTTGTGTTGCTTGCAACCTTGTATCAGTTACCAAAAATGCAGAAGTTGTGCTGTGCTTTCCTCATGGGATCCTCAAAAATAGCAAAAGCTTTTAGCACCTGAGATTGTGCTTATTTAATAGTATTGTCTTAATTCTTTTTCTTAAATACTAGGGAGTTTGTTCTTACTAAATCTAACTTTTGAGTTGAAGTAAGATAAATTGATTCTCTTATCTAGTTTCTGGCCTAATAGGTAGCCTAAGATCAAAGGAGAAGCCTAAGGAATAAATGTGTAAACTGGTAGGGGAAAAAAAAATAATAAAGTGGTTGTGGATCACATGCGGGTAGTAATCTCTAAGACCTTTTTTGGCTCACTACTGAAATACTGTGTTTATCTTCTGAGTAAGAATAGAAGGAAATGCGAATCAATTACTGATAGCTCTATTTGGAGCTCTTGGGTTAAGTATTTTCTTAGGAAATTGATGTCCTTTTTCATCTAGATGGATCTCCTTAAAATGTGTATGCCTAGGATTAGATTATGAGGTGACTTCTGCCTGCACCAGTCGCACTTAGGAAACATAGAAAAACGTTAAGTTTGAATGTTAGCCTTTCAAACACTAAAACATTGTCCTGGGTATACCTGTTTCATTCTGCTCGCATAAAGTTGCATATAGGTAATTCACTGGTACTCTTCACATTAGTTTCTGACCTCCTGCGTGAAACATGGTCTCAGTTTTGCAGTCCAGGTGGTTTATATGATAATCACAGAATCACTAACGTTGGAAAGGACCTTCAAGATCATCAAGTCCAACCGTTAATCCAGCGCCGCTGTGTCCCCTAATCCATGTCCTGAAGCTCCACATCCACACATTTTTTGAACACTTCCAGAGATGGTTACTCCACCACCTCCCTGGGCAGCCTGTTCCAATGCTTGACCACCGTCTTGGTGAAGAAATTTTTCCTAATATCCAATCTAAACCTCCCCTGGCGCAACTTGAGGCCAGTGGGAATTTTTGGATTTCTAATTGTGTGAGTGACAGTCTTTTGAGATAAAATCTTCATGAATTGACAAAACATTTGTTTCCTTTGAAAGCAGAGTATTTAGTTCCCTTATTTTTAGTTCCCATGAAATATACAGTTACTATCGGAGAGGCAGGGAAAATAAAGGTTGTATAAGTAATCTAAAAATACTATATTTTCAATTTTTTTTCTTCTAATAAATAATTAGTTTTTTCTGTAACTCTTCTGCCCTTGTGATGGTAAGCAAATAGCTGTACCCTGAATTCACAGGAATTACTTTGTATTATTTTTATGCTGTTTTGGTAGATACTACATTCACAGTAGTACATATAGTCTTGGAGATGGGAAGACAGTGATGTGTTATGTTAGATACTTGAATATTCTAAAACTTAACCTCAGGAGCAGTTTATGTGTTTGTTCTTGGCTATTGAAATAATAAGAAAGGAAATAGCAACAGGACTGAAAAAAGATTGTATTAAATTTTGCTGTGTACAAATTTTGTATTTAAAATTATGACATGCAACAGTGTGAAAGGTCATGGAGGTATGTGGTATAACAATGCTTACTAATTCTTCTGTTTTGTGAATCACACACTTGCTTGAAGTGTGACTGGTACTGGTTTTTAGTGTCAGAAGGTGACATCTGCATCTTCCTAATTCTCTGTGAGTTTGAGTAGGATGAACTGTGTAGATAAGAACGTTTTAATTTATTTCAGCTTAGAAGTCTTTCACTTGGCAATTCAAGAAAACTTTTTTTTTTCTTTTGTGTAGAAAGTAGGAGTGACCGGGCCTCCTGATCCACAAGTCCGATGCCCTTCTGTCATCGAATTTGGCAAGTATGAAATCCAGACCTGGTACTCCTCCCCATATCCACAGGAATACTCGAGGTATGACTGAACATTCTTTGCCTTTGTTCTGCTTCAATGTTCATGGGAAATCTGTACTCGAGCAGGCCTAGAAATCTTAGGAAGATCCTGTCTGAATGTAGGACAGAAGCAAAGTACACATAATCCAGATACTTTTCATGGTAGCTAATAGATGTCTTAAGGCCTTTTTAGGCTAAGACAAAAAGTTGATAAGCTCTCAGCAACAACCTGCATATGCTGTGAGCATTCGAACTGCCACAGGAATATATGATAAGAACTGACATATTGCACATTCTGAGGGGGAAGCAGCCTCAGCTAAATAACCTGGTACTGGGCTGTTACTAAGCATGTAAGTGATTAGAGTATCTGACTCTCAGAGTACATTGGTTCTTTACATGTGGTATCATAGAATGGTTTGGGCTGGAACAGACCTTTAAAGACTATCTAGTCCAACCCCCTTGCTGTGGGCAGGGACATCTTTCTCTAGATCAGGTTGCTCATAACACTGTCCAGCCTTGTAGTGATGGGGCAACCACAGTTTCTCTGGGCAACCTGTTCCAGTGTCTGACCACCCACCCTTATTGTAAAAATATCATCCTTCTGTCCAATCTAAATCTGCCCTCTTTCATTTTAAAGACATTGCCTCTTGCCCCATCACTACAGGCCCTGGTAAAAAGTCTTTCTTGTAAGCCCCCTTTATTTATTGAAAGGCTGCAATAAGGTCTCCCCAGAGCCTTCTCTTCTCCAGGCTGAGCAACCCCAACTCTTTCAGCCTTTTCTCATAGGAGAGTTGTTTCAGCCCTTGGATTGTTTTACTGGCTGTCCTCTGGACTCGCTGAGAGGTCCATGAGGACCCCAGAGCTGGACGCAGTACTCCAGATGGGGTCTCACAAGAGTAGAGTAGAGGGGGAGAATCGCTTCCCTCGACCTGCTGGCCACACTCCTTTGGATGCAGCCCAGGAAACGATTGGCTGTCTGGACTACAAGCACATATTGCTGGCTCATGTCCAATTTTTCCTCCACCAGTATCTCTAAGGCCTTCTCTGCGGGGCTGCTCTCAATCCATTCATCCCGCAGTCTGTATTGATACTGGGGGTTGATACCCAGGTGCAGGACCTTACGCTTTGCCATGTTGAACTTCACAAGCTTCACATGGGCCTGCTCCTCCAGCATGCCAGAGTCTCTCTGGATGCCATCCAGATACAGAAAATCAACTGCAGCACTCCTCATGATAAAAAATAATAAATTTGTTTAGGGAATAGGACGTTAACTGTGTATTAAATTATTTGATTAGAAATAGCTATATACTGTCTATGGGAGCTGAAAGAGAAAAACAAATAGAAATTTCACAAGAATTATTTTTTATTATTTTTATGCTGTATGTAGTTCAACAAAACTAAAGAAGAAATCTTTAATGTTACACGATTTGGCATCTGAAAGATTGTTCTGCTGTGATGCACGTATAGTTGTTTTGATGTACTCTTGCTTAAGAACTTTGCGAACTAAACTGCAAACTCTCCTAACTTTAACTTGATTCAGAAAGAGGAATAACTTCTAAGAGCCATAGCTAGAGAGAGAAGATTAAATAAAACTCTTTATTCTACCACTTAATAAGAGCATGTTGTCTGTCATGAGGAATTATTCTAGGTCTGCTAAAGGCATTGAAGGTAACTGACAATAGCATCCCTGCCCAAGCTAGAGTATGTAAATGGAGTTAAATCACAACAATATCGGGGCACTTGCATTCAAATTGTTCATGTCAATGTAATATGTAAAATGGTTTTAAAGCAAGGAGATAAATGGTGTTGTGACCTGTTGCTCAGGCATATGTATAACTGTTTGTTATGAGGATGGAAGGGAGAGAACGGGAACAATTTACCTAATCCATCCTAGCGTCACTAATGCAAAACTGGGGTTTTTTTGCTATTTTTTTCTAGTGTCTTAATTGATGTGTGTATTTCTTCTGACATAACTTAATAATGTGAAAGTAATTATGCAGGATATTAAGTATACTAGTAAAACTAGTAAAACCATTTTTTTTAAAATGTGCATTCATTACAGAATAAATAAATGTTATGAATTTAAGTATGGTAAGGTGGTTTTGGCCTCATCCGCACATAGGCACCCTACTGGATTGGTTTTCTTCGAGTTCTCTCTCTGCAGGAGTGAGGAATTTTATACAAAAGTCTGTCTTCAATCTTTGATCTTCCTTTATCTTTGCTTACAGGCTACCCAAGTTGTACCTTTGTGAATTCTGTCTAAAGTATATGAAAAGCAGAACTATTCTCCAACAGCATATGAAAAAATGTGGCTGGTTTCATCCTCCAGCCAATGAAATTTACAGAAAAAACAATATTTCAGTCTTTGAGGTAAGTTAGAAAACTAAGGCACTTACTTTTATCATACGATAGGGTCTTTATCACTCAGTTGTGTGATAAGTTTTTCATAGTCCTGAAAGTCTTCATTCTTGAAGCATTCAGTTGCTCAGAATGAAGAACTACAAGCGTGCAGTGAGAGCTGACCTCATGTATAGATTATTCATCCATAAAATATGAGAAGGCTTGTGTTGTAAAAATGCTTTTTCGTTTTAGGAAAATTAATGTTATGTTCTCTGCTAAGCTAATGAATGTAACAGTGACTTGGCCACTGCCTTTATGCTGTGGAAGTTTAAGTCCTTTGAGACGCTACCTGTGACAGAGAAGTCTTCCTCTCATGTTAGATGTTTCAAACGTACAGATGAAGCGTGTCCTTGCATGACAGCAGACGGATTGACAAAACTTTTCCTCATTTTTTTTAAGGTTGATGGCAATGTTAGCACTATCTACTGCCAGAATTTGTGCTTGTTAGCCAAACTCTTCCTGGACCATAAGACTCTCTATTACGATGTGGAGCCATTTCTTTTCTACGTGCTGACACAGAATGATGTCAAGGGCTGTCACCTTGTTGGCTACTTTTCCAAGGCAAGTATATGAGTACTTCAGGCCTGAAGCTGCATTTGCTATGATGAGAAATGCTGCTTCAGATTCTTTAAATTGTTGTAGTTTAGGCCCTTGCATTTTATATAATATATTATGTAATAAGGTGTAGACATCTGTTGCAAACAGATTTTATTTATGTTGCATTCAGAGACCACCAACTAGTAAAACCAAGGTTCCTCATAACGTTGAATAGCGTATATTCTCTAAGTAACTTGTACTGCAGCTAGTAGCAGCTAAAAAAAACCCAACTCTTCAAATGACTTCCCATTCTTGGTGGTGATAGATAGTACTGTTTGTGAGATCCATACATTGAAACCAAACATTGTTACCAAGTAGTTCTGTCTCATCTTTCCTTCTGTAAATACACTGTTTTCCAAACAAGTTTGGAAATTTTGCACCTCATTTCAAACCCTTTTTTTTTTTTTTTTTTGACAGAACAGGGCCAAGATTTCAGATAGGCCTTTTCTTAATATTTATGTCTGTAATTGTTTTACATATTTTTAAATAGCTTTAACTGAAGATTTTCCTTTCAGCTTTCAGAACAGCAGATTTGAGATTGGATTTTAGTATGTTATGGTTATAACATTTAAAGAGTCACTGGCATACTGCAGTCTTTTTCAGTGAATTTAGCTGCCTCCAGATTTATGCTTTGAACTCTATCAGCTATGCAGCCCATTTTCTTTACTGTATCGTATCTAACCAGAAAGTGGTAGTTATGTCAAGGTTTCATTCTTTTTGTTTTTCTGAACTGAAATGATGGTAATAGAGTTTTAATACTATTCTTTCTTTTAAAGTCTTTCCTTCATTCATGTACATTGTTGTTCCTAAGAAACTTTGACTGTGGCTTTCTAGCTCAGTTTTTGCTATAAAAGTAATTAGGGACTTGTACAGAACAACTTCTAGTATTTCTCACTGGTCTTTTTTTTTTCTTTTTTTTTTTCTTTTCTTTTTTTAATTTGCTGCTTTTTTCCCCAACAGGAAAAACACTGCCAACAGAAGTACAATGTTTCCTGTATAATGATTCTTCCACAATACCAGCGTAAGGGCTATGGCAGGTTCCTAATTGATTTCAGTAAGGAACTTTTTCTTTACTTTTTTTCAGTCTTTGGTTTTTTTTATGTTTTAAAGAAAGGCTTGCCTGTGGAAGAGGATATGTTTCAAATTAAAAAACATCTCAGGACAAAGGATTCCAAGCCTCCCAAAATCAACTGAACGTAACGATTTACTCTTATTGTTGGGAGGCTTCAATTCTAAAGACAAATTGATCATTTTTCCCCTAATTCTCATGTTTCCTGTGTAAGCAACTTATGGTGGAAACCATAGGCATGTGTCAGTGTAGTGTTTTTAGCAGAAGCTTACCTTGTGCATGTCGTTCTTTCTACAGAAAGCCAACGCTAAAATTGCACAGTCTGAAACCTGCAGCAGCTGAAGTGAATGAGTGTCTTAAGCAAAAGGCAGTCATAGTTGCTTTTTAATTTAGCTTTGAGACCAACAAAGCGAGACGTACTTAAGCTCTGAATACTCAAACAATTCTCAGATTCATACATGGATCTCAGCAAGTTCACAGGGAAACTTGCCACTGTAACTATATCTCTCTTATTATGCTGAGTGCAATCTAATATAGCCCTTCCTGTGGACATGCTAATTTTGGAGTTAATGTCCAGAGGAAAAACTGGTCAATAACCTTGTGCAGATAAGTTGTTGTTCTCCTGAAAATATTGGTGAAGCAAAGGAACTCAATGTATCTTGAGAAATCAACAAATGTGGGTTATATTAGAGCAGCATGAGAAGACACATTATCAACTGGTTCCCCCCTCTCCCCTTTGTCAAACTGGGGAAGATACAACCTCTGGGTTTTTATTGAACCTGTGTGCAGTGTATCACAGTATTAAATTAATTAAGTCTACACAGATAGAGCTTGGTACTCTCCAGTATGGCCCTCAAGTTTGACAGTAGAGAATTTTCAAGAAAACTGTTTGCCATATTAGTTTTAAATGACTAAAATATATTTTCCTTCTGTCATCTTCAAAATTGCTATTGTAATTGGAAGATACTCAGCGGACTGTACTTCAGGCTTAGTATAGTTTCTAGGTAGGCAATTGCTGCCATCTCGTGGCATTGCCCATAGCCAATGTCTGATGGCAACGTAGTTTAGAAATCTCACACGCTATCATTGAGTAACAGGAGTTTAAACAAACAAAACAAAAAATAATCGGCAGACCATTCAGTATATCCTTCAAAATTAACATCTATATCTTGTAGGCAGCATTCACCTACTTTCTAGAAAAATGCCTTTGTAGAAGTTGGGGTGGAAACGGAAGCTATATATGCTAATTTTTTGAAATTTTTTTCTTGTATGTTATTAGGCTATTTGCTTTCAAAGCGTGAGGGTCAAGCAGGGTCACCAGAGAAGCCCCTGTCAGACCTGGGGCGCCTCTCATATATGGCTTACTGGAAAAGTGTAATATTGGAGTGCCTTTATCATCAACACGACAAGCAATTAAGCATCAAGAAATTGAGTAAGCTGACTGGAATCTGCCCTCAAGATATCACTTCCACTCTGCATCATCTACGAATGCTTGACTTCCGTAGTGATCAGTGAGTACAGGAGTCCTGTTGTATTTCCAAATAGCTTCAGATGTCTTTGAATGGAATCTAATGGTGTTTGGGGACAAGTCACATCTAATAAGTTTGATTTTATTTAAGACTTAAGTGTTCAAATACTGGCTGTAGAGATTTATGATGCTCACATGCAATGCAAGAATTGTTCAGTGCCAAAGCTGGATCAGATTTCCAGCTGTGTATCTCTGCAGCTGTGGAACTTCTGAGTAATTTGCAGCTGTGAGAGAAAGCAAGCTGATCTCTTGGCCCATGTTCTGTTGGGATCCTTCAGCATAATTGGTCTAATATTCTTACAAAATGGAGCAAAGAACAGCAAATTCCCTTCTCTAGAAGGAAATCTGTGCAGGTTTTCTGAGCAGGCAGTTGTTTTCCCCCCTTTTCTCTGTGCCTCAAAGATGCCATCAACTGTGTGGATTAACATGGGATGCTTGAACAGTGGGATAGATCACTGAGAGAAATGAGGTGTGTGGATATAGAATAGTCTGCTTGCCCAGCTGAGTGTACAAGTCAAGTAAAATACTGGGAGTTATTCTTGACTCAGACCATAGCAGTTTTGGGAGTGGGGTTGTATTCTGTTGTGTTTTGTGTTAAACTTGGAACTTACTTGGAAAACCTGAAGTTCTTTGTGAACAGTTTTATGTCCTCGTTTCACAGTGTACTTTAAGCAGTGACATTACTCCCAGAGCCTCGTTTCACAGTGTACTTTAAGCAGTGACAATACTCCCATTATCCCTGAATAAAATCCACTCTGATAGTGGGACCGTAACTTTTTGAAGCAGTCCTTTTATTACTATTCAGTATCTTTCACCTTATGTTGCCTGTTCCCCAAATAGCATACCCTTTGTCCATTTAACACATAATAAAAGCGATACTTTGCAGCTGAATGTTACCGGTGGAAGGATAATGGCTTCACCATTAACAAGAAGTGGAAAGAATTTAACAACGTTTTCTCAGTTCTAAGATGCTTTCTCTGGTAGTCTGACGATACTGTGAACTGTACAATTTTAAAGAGCTTTCTGTCCTCTCTGAAGTTATTAATGGCAGCACTGATTGAGAGTAAACCAATTTTTCTTTAATACTGTATATCTGTTTCACATGACAACATGTACCTGTTGTTGATCAGAGTATTTACTTTGTTTAATAATTGACTAACAATTATTATTGTTTAGATTTGTGATCATTCGTCGGGAGAAACTTATCCAGGAACATATGGCAAAGCTTAGAACTAATGTCCGACCTATAGATGTGGATGCAGAATGTCTGCGTTGGACACCTGTTATAGTTTCCAACTCTGTTGTCTCTGAAGATGAAGAAGAAGAGACAGAGGATGGGGAAAATGAAGAGCAACAACAGCAGAAAGAAAAGGATCCAGAAACCAGTGTAAGAGTGAATCCGTTACTTCTGCATGGCATATAGTTTACACTTAGTGCATTTGCAGGCAACGCTAACAAGGTTTCAAATACCAAGCATAGCCGTTTGCATAGCAATTGTAAAAAGCAATGCAGTCATGATTAGTTTATATATCTATAGGTTCCGATTGGAAACTAAAAATAGGGAAAACATTGAGGCATAGTCTAGAGAAAGGTTAAAGACTATATCTGAAAAGAGTAAAAAGGCTCTTTCTACCCCTAATAATTTTTGCAGTGCGTGTTGGGGAGCAGTAGTGTTTTTTTAAAAAACAAAACAAAACACAAAAAAAAAAAAATTTCAACCAAACAAAAAAACCTTTCTCCCACTCTCAAGGAACCTGGTCTCATCAAATTATTGAAATGGATTTAGGTTTGAAGGACCCAGTATTTCTGTAAGTGACAAACAGCATAAATGGAAATGAATCAACAAAAACTTCTACCATTTTTCACAAAAAGCTTTCACTAACAGCTTTAGAATTGCTGCCCACAGAGCAATGAAGATTTCTGAAATCTAGGCTGCTGTCCTTGAGGGGTTGCACTCTCTCATCAGGAGATGAGCACTGACTAGAATACTAAGAGGCAAATTATGTGCTGTTACTGTATTTACATTAAATTAACTGTGCATTTTAATGGAAAAATAGCTTCAAGTTTGTCTCACTTTTTTTGTGAAAACTACACAAATTCTGTGTTTGAATGTAGCAAGATGATGTTTGCATTCCAGCAGGCCACTGGATGGCTGCTGCTGACTGAAGTCATTTGTTGGGAAGCCACTTGATGTACATTATCACCTGGGAGGAAAGGAGTAGCAGTTAGCACTATTAGAATCTTGTAAAGGTCATTTCTTTTATTATTCTCAGATTCTTAAAAGTCATTCTTGCTCAAAAGCTTTTGTGGAATCAAATTCAGGACAGATGTACATGCTTAAATAGGAAGTGTGAAATCTATTTGTTTTTATTTAAATCAGATGGTAAAATCTGTGTCATGGGAGAAAAAGGAGCAAGAGCCTTACGCACCAACAGAGAGTGAAAAAAAGCCAGATGTTGCTCCAGCCAACTCTGCACGGCCAAACAAGCATGTTTTCCCCCTGGATAGTCTTCCTGCAAACAGCCAGCCATCACGAAGAGGTCGATGGAACCGCAAGGGCAAAAAACTTCGTGAGTCCTTTTGTGAGAAGGAGCCAATATTGCCCATTGAGGACAAAACAGAAGTTCCCAGTGGGCGTTGCAGTGAATGTGAGGAGAAATCAGCAGCCTCACAAGGCCGGTGCAGTGACTGTGAGGAGAAGTCGGCGGCCTTGCAAGGAAGATGTGGTGAATGTGAGGAGAAGTCTCCAGTGCTTAGAGGCCGGTATGCTGAAGATGAGGAAAAATCTGCAGTTCCCCAGGGACAGTATGGGAAAGGTGAAAAATCCACAATTCCCCGTCGGCGGTACAGTGAAGGTATGGAAAGGTGGAGAGGGCAGTTGAAAAAGAACACTGAGCCACTGAAGTGTAGATTCCCAGAGGACTGCGACAGATTAGCCCGCCGCTACAGTGATAGTGATAGGGCACTTCTGAGGTGTTTCAGTGACAGTAGTGAAGAGGAATATGATGAGCCTCTGAGTCCTCGATCAAGCTCTCCACCTGTTCTCACCAAGCCAACGTTAAAACGAAAGGTGTGTGCCTTATTGTTGTGTCTGACTATATCGTGCAGTCTATTTTGTCAGTATGTTGGTGCTTTCTGAAGGATCGTGCAATTCATGAGGTAAGTATTAAGCATGTGGGTAGCATCTGTTCAGTGTTTCAGAACTCTGAGGGTACTTTCTGCTACCTTTTTGTAGTGGTGGTTTTTATGGAATCGGGGGATTAATTCTTGTGGTGTTTTATGGGCTTTTTGGTTTGGTTTGGTTTTTTGTTGTTGTTGTTTTTAATTCTAACTTCTACCTCGTGCTTTTGATTTTTTCCACCTTGGTTATGGAAGTTTTATTGAGTCACGCAAAATAGAAACGGGTATGGTCCTACTTTTAAAAGAAGCTTGCAAAACACAAATGGCATCTAAACAACTAAGATCACAGCGTAAAGTCTTTGGAACGGTTTACAAGGGAGATGTGAATTCTGTCAACATGACCAAGAAAATCCTCTCTTCGTGGGATGCTGCACTAAAAAGTTCTATATCATCTTTGCAGCTTCTAAACTATTCACATCTATGCTGTCATGTCTCTGAACTTTCAGCTGTTGTGAATGGGCTGTTAGCTTCAGCTATTTAAATGGTTTATACTATTACACAAATTTTATACACAAAAGATCTAGCAATCTTCATGGAAGTCTGTCATCTTGCATTGTATTTGACATCTGTCTAACTGTGAAGGTGGGTGCCGGTCAGTATTTCTAGTGAAGTCTGGATTCCAGAAGGGAGCCCTCTGGTCCTGCTTAGGCTGTTGAACTCTGCTGTTCAGAGTTTTATTTCTGCTGCACATGATAAAATGTCTTCTCTTGTTCCACCTTCAGAAACCAATTC